>NC_050601.1:7463939-7608939 GCF_013368585.1 Megalops cyprinoides | reverse complement strand
TCCCTCTTCTCAGTCTGCTCACTGCAATATGCTCGGTGTGAGTAACGTGTATTAACCATGTGAATTACTGCAATATACTCAGCATGAATAATGTGTACCAACTATGTGACTTAATCTGTGTGAATAATGTGTATTGGCCTGGTGAGGTACTGCAGTATGCTCACTATGAATAATCTGTATTAAGCACACGACTTACTATGATATTTTCAGTGCAAATGACATCTATTAATGACTGTGATGTATTCGACCTGAATGATATGTATTAGCGATGCGACCCGCTGCGTGTACTCAGTATGAATAGCATGTGACTTAATGCAGTGATCTCTCTCTCTCCCTCTGTATTTCCATTTCAGGATGACAATTCCATGTTCTTCCAATTTGGCCCCTCGAACGAACAGCAGGCCTCAGTCATGCTGAACATAATGGAGGAGTATGATTGGTACATTTTCTCCATTGTCACCACCTACTATCCCGGCTACAAGGACTTTGTCAATAAGGTAACCCCTGTAATATCAATAACTCCTGTCCTGTCTTTGTGTCCGCTCTGCTATATCCCAGCATCAGATAAGAGTGACCTAAATCTGTAACCCTCAGCACAGATATGCCTTCACTGCACTAATCTGTGGTACCGTGATATTTAACCGAAGAGCCATCATCCATTTTACAATTAAGCAATTTAAGGAATGGCCATGAGGAGCTTACAGTTGAGTTTTCCTGACACATGGGAAATGTAGGTTAATAAAAATTTAGGTTAGGTTTTTTTAGGTTAAGGTTTTTAGGTTTAGGTTTAGGTTTTTAGGTTCTCTACTTCTCCATCATGGCAAACTACTACGATTTTGTCAGTAATGAGGCTAACGCACTGTAGCAGTGGTGGGTATCGGAGATGCTTCTAATTTTGGGGTGCATCCGAACCCCTGCTCGCCACATTGGATCAATTACGAAGCTGAATCAGCACGTTAGCATCCTAGCTGCTGTGATGTAGGCCTCAGCCGGACCTTCTGTGTGAACCCTTCCTGCCCAGGTGCGCAGCACCATCGAGAACAGCTTTGTGGGGTGGGAGCTGGAGGAGGTGCTGCTGCTGGACATGTCGCTGGACGACGGCGACTCCAAGATCCAGAACCAGCTGAAGAAGCTGCAGAGCCCCGTCATACTGCTCTACAGCACCAAGGAGGAGGCCACCACCATATTCCAGGTGGCCCACTCGGTGGGGCTGACGGGCTACGGGTACACCTGGATCGTCCCCTCGCTGGTGACCGGAGACGCTGACAATGTGCCGGCCGAGTTCCCTACAGGTGAGGGTCAGGGGTGGGGGCAGGGGTTGTGGGGGGGGGGGGGGGGGGGTGTTGAGGGGGGCGGGGGGTTGTTGTAGGTGGGGGAGGGGAGGAAACGTGGAAAGGAGAACCTGAGGCTGGGAAGCTGTGAGCCATGGCTTAACATGCACACAGCGTCACTCCAACCGCGCTGCTGAGGTTCGGAGCCTCCAGGTACCTGGGCTGATTCATCTCTTGGATAACCTACAAAAAGACACTGTGACATGGCACAGCACTCCCTCCCTTCTAACACAACCGTCTGCCTTGTGGAGCCGCTTTAATGCGGTGAGTGTGTAGTTCGCATTTTATCCAATTAAGGCCGTTTGACAAATTAGCAAAGCTCTGCATTTACAAGCATCCACGGCGTGGTCTCTGCGAATTTTACGTCTCAATGGCAGTGTCGTAATGAGGGAGTTCTGTGTTTTAAGCAGATAGTAAGAAGCAAGAGTTTACAGGACATTAGAACAGTTTCTGCCCCGAGACACACTGTACAGCAATGTTTGTTGTTTACCCCCTTAGCTGAGGAGGATGAGATGGTCTGTATTGTGACATATTTGCCTGTCCTGTGGTGATCTCTGAATATTTAAACACAGTGATGCAAGCACCTCACAAGCACGTCCTCCCAATTTGTTTTTAGAATAAAATACTTATAATACGAGTGGGACGCGGCACTTTTCCTCAAGGATGTTAGCTGTCATCTTGAGGACCTGGTGGGTGTGCAGATGTGAAGCTGATTGCTCTCGTGCTTTTTCTCAGCAATGGTCTGGCTAATCACTGTCAGCAAAACAGAATGTTTCTTTGGACACAGTCTGGAGAAGCAGGTGCCGGGGTAGAGCTTGTAGGTCTCTGGGATGTCAGTCCTGTGGAGATGCACGCTTTCAAGAAGCATCATAATCAGTTCATTTTAGATGCAGTGTGTTGTATAACCTCCTCTCTCCCTCCATCTCTACATCTCTCTCTGTCTCCCCCCCACCCCCTTTCTCTCTGCAGGTCTGATCTCTGTGTCATATGATGAGTGGGACTATGGCCTGGAGGCCAGAGTTCGTGACGGGGTGGCCGTCATCGCCATGGCAACCTCCACCATGATGCTCGACCGGGGGCCGCACACTCTTCTGAAATCCGAATGCCACGGGGCCCCAGACAAAAAAGGTCCAAGTGCCGGGAACCCCAACGAAGTGCTCAGGTGATTTAGGATCATTTCCCCTGCCCTCCCAGGGCTTTTTTTTTAAGATGCTCTTGTGAACTTGTGGAGATTTTTGTGCGCTCCACGATGCTCTGCTTTTTGAGGGTTTTAATTGGCCCCAGTGGCTCGGTCTGAAAGAGCTTCTGCTCGCTGCACTGTGGCGCATAGCGTTATATTTTGGGACAGTCATGCTGTGTTCTCCATTTAGTCTAGTGCACAGGCAGGTTTTAGGGCACTAAATGATATGCCACCACATAATTCTTCTTCGTCAGTACGGTCTTGTTTGGTGGGATGCAACACTATTTTATGATTGCATCGCAGAAGTGCTGGGTTTTCACTGTAGCTGATGTCTTTCCCTTGTAGCTCTGTGTCTTTCGGTAGATCCCTGCAATGCCGGGTACGGTTTTAGATTTTTCCACAGAGAGCATCTTTTCCCAAGATGATGTGATGTATTAATGCGCTCTGAGACAATGTTGTGCCGCTGCGCAGCTTCTCAAGTTTAATTTCAGTGTCTTTCCGCATTGTATTCTTTGCTGCTTCACCTGTGGATTGGTAATTAACCATGCTGACTTTTTGTTCGGTTCTTGATTAAATCAAGCTTATCTGGTGTAGCATAATGCATTTATTCTCAATTAAGTCTATTTATTGGTAATCATTTTCTGCTGAAGTGACACACTTAAAATATCTATCAAGAGATTCAGGATAATCTCGCTGTTAGAGTAATTATCTGCTCAGTCAGAGTACCCACATATAATTATTTGATTAAAACATTCAGTGAGAGCAAATCTGATACAGTAGTTTCCTAGATTCCTGGTTTCTTAGATTGATTTATGTTTTGCTATAAGGATACATTACAGATTTTTTTTTAGCTTTAATAGGCATATGAAGAGGCCTTAAAAATAGATTAGTCTCCAAGGTTAATTTTATTGTGGGGCACATTCTGTATGAAATTCTACAGAAAACGATGGGTTTGGGGTGCCATCACTGTGAACTTACTGCCTCACACTGGCCCTGGAGCTGAGTTGATTTGAGCTGTTATCAACGAGCCATTAAAAATCTCCACGTAAGTCAACGTGCTCCTGGGGTGGTAAGGAACTGAGACGGCGGGGTTCGAATATTGGTTTCCTGCATTGTTTAACCTGAAACTCCATCACCAGAAGTCCTCAGGCTCAACGGCTCAGCCACACCATGAAGTGAAAGAGAGAGCGCCTAATTTCCCAGATGGTACACAGTCCTGCTTGCTCGTCTTGCTTTATTGTTTTGTGGAGTAGCCGTTTCCTGTAGCGCTGGTTGTGTAGTCAGTGCTTTGCCGCTGTCTCTGACCATGTTCCCCATGGTAGCAGGCTGCTTCGCGGCGGAGCTGGATGATATCAGTATATATTGGAGGCAGTAAAGAGTGGCCGCGTTTCTGTTTATTGTGATGGCAGTGGACTATTTTACTGCGCTTTCGGGCGATGTAAAGATGGTACCCACTTTATGACACTGTTTAATGGAACTGGGTCAGAATGCTGTCCCCTTTCTCCCCCCATCTCCTGCTATCTCACTGACTCTCATCCTCCTGGTCCAGTACTTTCACCATCTCTCCGTTCTTCCCTCTCTCTTTTTATATCTGCCTTTTGCATTATTGCGCTCCCTCTCCCTCTCTTTCTCTTTCCTTCAGTCTTGCCTTGTGTACAGTTTATGACCATGTCCTCGGTTCAAACGCTCAAACATACTGTCACGTGTCTGTATCAATACACACACACACACACACACACACACGCACGCACGCATGCACACATGCATGCACACGCACACACATTCGCACAGACACACACACACACACACACGTCCCCAAACGTACACACACAGCATAAGTATGCATTGTCACAAATCTGCAGACACAGAGCCAGTTTGTAAAATCCTGTAACTGGATTGGACTAATTACATATGAGTATAATTCGTTACTAATTAATATTGGCACTAATTTATTAAAACATCCAATCAATATTTTATAGAGCTTTTCATAATTCACAGAGTACATGCTCAGTGTATGTGTGCCAGGGTATGTTTGTGCACGTGTTTATAATATGTGTATAGCTGTGTCAGTTTCTGTATGATATTGTGTATGATTGTGGTAAACCCCACGGCTTTATGCACATTCAGGTTGGCATGTAAAGTACACAGTATAGGTAGAAAGAATATATAGTAACACTGTATATATACTGTATATACTTCATACAGTGTAGATAGTGTATATAGTATGTAAAAATATGCATGCATACAGAGACAGACATGATAGAAGGAAGGAGACAGAGAGCTGGGTACATGGACAGAAAGGTATTCAGATGGACATAAAAGTTTTTTATATCAATAAGTAGGATGACAGTGAGATAAGAGAGAGGGGGCAGTAGTGGGGATAAAAATGAAATGTCTCTCCCTCTCTCTCTCCGTCTCTCTCTCTCTCTCTCTCTCTCTGCGAGATTATGGTTCCCATGACAACACAGCAGATTGCTTGGAAATCGCAGTAGTTGTAGGCTCCATGGCAACACATTACATATGCTTGTGAATCTCTCTCTTAATATCTGCACTCAGCACAAGTTGGGGGGTGTACATTCATGAACAGGACACACACGTGCTGTGTGTGGCATTGCACAGTGGTAAAAAATGCATCCCACACATGTGACTCTTTATGAATGGGTTATAACATATAATAAACCACTATATCAACATTAATTACAAGCATGGCAAAGACCTGACCTGTTGGGGCTGGGTAGCTACCTGCACGTTATTAACACACACTTTCTCGTATTATTAAGGGAGAGGATCAATGTTCCAACCAGTTGTCATTAAACTGAGTTTCAAAACTGTGACTCTCTCAAAACTCACAAAACATTTCAAAGGTTTGAACAAATTGCACATTGATAAACTATATGTGCCTGAATGAAATAATAAATGCAAAAGCAGCTATATTTTGTTAGCAACCATTTGTCTTGATTGCTTGTTTCTTACATATTTATTACAACTTTACAAACCATAGCCATGAAAAATGATACACAACTACGGCTTTCTGTGGGTTTTGGCCTTTGTATTTCTGAAGCATGCAGCCACTGTTTAGAACTGTACTGTATATTAGTGATATTAACATGTAATCTGTCCTTACATAATACGTGTACATGATGATATAATTGCAGCACATGTCACAGACACACACACAGACAGAGTGACACTAGTCCCGTGTATACCTGCGGTGCGTTGTGTGTTATGTAACAAAGATGACACCACTGCGTGAAGAGAATGACCGCTCTACATGAGTTTACAGATGACGGAACACGCGTGTGACTCGCGTGTGTGTGCGCGAACAGCTGTCCGTCACTCCGAGGCTCGTTGGCGTGTTCACGTGGAGGGTAGCATGGGAGCGTGTTGGGTTAGACGCTGGGGGTTGTATCAGCCCTGGGGTTTTGGTATGAACGCTCCGCTCGCTCCAACAGAATTGCACCGTAATGCCTCGCAGTTAGCATTATCTTCCGGTCCCGCTGCTGAGACTGCGAATGTGCGAAGCGTTCAGGTGAACACACATTCCATACTCGGCTCAATCATTTAATTCTGTCATTTATTTATTTACGGCATGCATGTTTTGAGGCAGAGCGTTGCCATGGAGACAGTAACCTACAGAGAGAGAGAGAGAGAGAGAGAGAGAGAGACAGGGAGAGAGAAAGAAAGGAAGGGGGGGGGAGGGAGAGAGAGAAATGATTTGAGTTCACTTGACGTTAACACGCACATGCTTACACACACACACACACACACACACACACACACAGAATAAATTCCACTCATATACAGAATAAACAGTGACTAGTGACAAGCAAACAAAAAGAACTGGATCCGAGGTCTGCATTGCCACGAGCCTCCCCATACTCCAGCGCTGCTGCTTCACTCATCAGTATTCTGTATGTGAAACACATACTTGTTTAACCCGAGCCCACCACCCTGTGTCTCTCTCTCTCTCTCTCTCTCTCTCTCTCTCTCAGGTACCTCATGAACGTGACGTTTGAGGGGCGCAACCTCTCCTTCAGCGAGGACGGCTATCAGATGCACCCCAAACTGGTTATCATCCTGCTGGACAAGGAGCGCAAATGGGACAGGGTGAGCTGGCGGCTCTCTCCCCCCTATCCCTTTGTGTGTTTCAGGTGCTTCCATTGTCTCGTGTGTCACGATAACAAGAAGAGTGCTTTTCTCTCCTTCTCTTCTCTTTCTCTCTCTCTCTGTCCGTCCCTCTCTCCCTTTCTTTCTCTGTCTGTCCCTCTCTCTCTCTCTCCCTCCCTCTCTTCACCTCTCCTGCTCTCTCTCAATCTGTATTCTGTCCTCTGATCAGAGAGCAAGGTGACTTTCTCCCTCCTGCTCCCCCCCCCTTCTCATGTATAATTCCTATCCTGACTTCCAGCTGGACCACTTTCTTGGATTCTAATGAGTTGCCCCCCCCCCCCTCCCTCTCTTTTACTTCTATTCCTTTGAAGTTATTTGCATGCTCTGTTGTGTCCACTCAAGTCAATGTGTGTGCATACAATACAGGATTAATCCTACGTTATCATTTCAGTGGTAGGGTGTCGTTATGCGGTATCATACAGCTAAGTCGCACACCGTACCGCCAACCTCCCTCGTTCCTGTCTTTCGTCTGCTCCAGTTCTGTCTCTCATTCCTGTCATTTATCACTTTACAATCCCTCCCCCGTCTTCAGTTTGGCTCCGTCCGTACATAAGGAGACACCGCCCAGTCGCAGATGTGAGATGTGTCTCGAACGCGCTGTAACGCATATTGTGCTCTCTGCCGTCCAGGTGGGCAAGTGGGAGAACGGCTCGCTGTCGATGAAGTACCACGTGTGGCCGCGCTTCGAGCTGTACTCGGATGCCGAGAACCGGGACGACGACCACCTGTCCATCGTCACGCTGGAGGAGGCTCCCTTCGTCATCGTGGAGGACGTGGACCCTCTGAGCGGCACCTGCATGCGGAACACGGTGCCCTGCAGGAAGCAGCTGAAGATTCTGTGAGGATGTGCTCCCGAGTCACTGACCAAATTCCTCTGTCACTGGCCCTGTATCACTGACCAAATTCCTCTGTCACTGGCCCTGCATCACTGACCGTAGCCCTGTATCACTGACCAAATTCCTCTGTCACTGGCCCTGTATCACTGACCTTTGCCCTGATTCACTGACCGTAGCCCTGTATCACTGACCTTAACCCTGTATCACTGACCAAATTCCTCTGTCACTGGCCCTGCATCACTGACCTTTGCCCTGATTCACTGACCGTAGCCCTGTATCACTGACCTTAACCCTGTATCACTGACCAAATTCCTCTGTCACTGGCCCTGCATCACTGACCTTTGCCCTGATTTACTGACCGTAGCCCTGTATCACTGACCAAATTCCTCTGTCACTGGCCGTGCATCACTGACCTTTGCCCTGTATCACTGACCAAATTCCTCTGTCACTGGCCCTGCATCACTAACCTTTGCCCTGATTCACTGACCGTAGCCCTGTATCACTGACCTTAACCCTGTATCACTGACCTTAACCCTGTATCACTGACCAAATTCCTCTGTCACTGGCCCTGCATCACTGACCTTTGCCCTGATTTACTGACCGTAGCCCTGTATCACTGACCAAATTCCTCTGTCACTGGCCGTGCATCACTGACCTTTGCCCTGTATCACTGACCGTAGCCCTGTATCACTGACCAAATTCCTCTGTCACTGGCCCCGTATCACTGACCGTAGCTCTGCATCACTGACCATAGCCCTGTGTCATTGGCCATAGCCCTGTATCACTGACTAAATTCCTCATTCACTGGACATAGCCCTGTATCACTGGCCATAGCTCCATATCTCTGACCATATCCTTGTATCACTGATCAGAGCCTCTCATCACACACTGTAGCCCTATATTACAGACTATAGCCCTATACCACTCACTGTATTCCAGCTCTGTATCACAGGCTGTAATCACATTGATTATTGCCGTGTATCACTCACCATAGCCCTGTTTTAAAGAGCATAGCCCAATATCATTTACTGTAGCCTTCATGACGAAACATATCCAGATATTGTCATATCCATGCTTAATATGCACATGTTTGTATATGTACTATGTACATCGTTTGTAGCCTGTCCCCTGATACATAGTAGATACAGTATTATGGGCTCAGTTAATGTTATCTGTGTGGCAACATCCATACATGCACTGAGCTGTAGTCAGTCTGTTAAACTATGATTGCCAACAGAAGTGTAGGCATGTCCTGTCCTCTTTCTCTCTTCTGTTTGTCTCAATCCACTTTGGTTTGTTTTGTTGTGCACTGCCTATCCCCCTGGTACCTTTCCTCTGTGCCAACATCTCCTTTATGTACACACTGTCTCTGTCACCATCGCTGCCATATGTCCTCCTTCTCAACTCTTTCACTGTTTTACCACTCTTCCTGACTTTTACCAAATTCGACCATCTGTTTCTCTCTATCTCTATTTTGTTTTCTGGTGCTGCTTACCTGTTTCTGCCTACCCCCTATTCTTTCACGGATATGTCTGTCTCTCTCCCTCATCTTGTCATCTTTTTGCTCATATCTCCTCTTTTCTCCTCATTCCTTCTCATTGTCTATCTCCCCCTCTCCTCTCCTCCATGACCACACCCCACATCTCTGTATACACTACCATCCCTCCAATCCCTGTGACCCTAACCTTTCTCTTCTTCTCCTCCTCCTCTTCCCTACCCCCCCCCCCCCCCCCCCCCCCGCCTCCCTTCTCCCCTCAGTAACCAAACGAGAGATTCCGGGGTCTACATAAAGCGCTGCTGCAAAGGCTTCTGCATTGACATATTGAAGAAGATCGCGAAGTCCGTCAAGTTCACCTACGACCTTTACCTGGTCACCAATGGCAAACATGGCAAGAAGATCAACGGGACCTGGAACGGCATGGTTGGAGAGGTTGGTTAATGATGGTTAATGTTGGTTTAACTGTGATTCCTCCTCCACTGCCTTTGGTCTAATCCAGGGCTATTCAACCCTGGCCCTGCTAGGCCAGAGAGTCTGAGGGCTTCCATTCCCGCAAAGCACCTAACCCCCACACAGACTCCACCGATCATTGTCTTGACATAACTAATTTAGTTTCCAATTCCGGTTTCTGGGAGTACTGTGTTATAGTGGTTTAAAGTGAGCTGGAAAGTTGAGTGACCCTGCACTTCATTTAACCACTGAGGGAAATCAGAGGGAGACAGACTCTCCACAAAATCCAAATTTTAAAAAATTGCAACTTTTTTCTAAACACTTTTCTCGCATATACATATTCAAAATGCTTCTCCTACTTTGAACTAGTGAACACAAAAAAATGAATGAAAGAGTGTTGAGGGATATGAAGAGACGGGGGAGAGGAATGTAAACTCACATACAGACACTGGGTCGGTCACAGGTGCACACGCGCCCGCTTGTAGTCACGCGCGTACACCTTCTCCGCAGGCAGAGACAAAAGGGCTCGCTCCCTATCATTGTCAAATGCACCCACACCTCATTAACTCAGTCAGTTTTGTCCCACTTTAGTGCAGTGCTGTGGGGCCCAGGTATTTAGGGCTAAATATACCTGTAGAGATGGTGAGGGAGGGAGGGACGGGGAGGAGAGAGAGAGCGCGAGGGTGAGCGGTGGCTATTTCCAGCAGCCGTGACCCACTGTAATAACCCAGTTTCTCCTTCCCTCGTTCTCTCTCAGCCCAGCGTTATTGTCCATTCTGGGCAGTTGTTGTGGAAACCATGTCAACCTCTCATTGACCTGAGTCTCTGTCTCTCCCTCTCTCTCTCTCTCTCTCTCTCTCTCTCTTTTCTCTCTCCTCCTCCCTCTCTCCCTCTCTTCCTCTCTATCTCACCCTCTCTCCCCCCCTCTCTCTCTCTCTCTCGTTCTTTCTCAGGTGGTGTTGAAGAACGCTCACATGGCAGTTGGCTCCCTAACCATAAACGAGGAGAGGTCGGAGGTCATCGACTTTTCGGTGCCCTTCATAGAGACGGGCATCAGCGTCATGGTCTCCCGCAGCAACGGCACCGTCTCCCCCTCCGCCTTCCTAGGTGAGGAATATCAGGGACTCTCTCCTTCCAGTCTGTTCTCTGCCTTAATGCTAAAATATGCAGAGGTCTTCAGTCAAGTATTTGTGAATGTAAAGTATTAATGTCCCCCTCCTCCCACCCTCTCGCTCTCTCCCTCCCTCCCTCCCTCCCTCTCTCTCCCTCTCTCTCCCTCTCTCTCTCACTCTCTCTCTCTCTCTCAGAGCCCTTCAGTGCGGATGTGTGGGTGATGATGTTCGTTATGCTGTTGCTGGTGTCAGCGGTGGCTGTCTTCGTATTTGAGTATTTCAGCCCCGTTGGTTACAATCGCTGTCTGGCAGATGGGAGAGGTGAGAACAGCTATAATTACACGGGCCGCACAGCGTGAGGTTTTAAGTGTACGCGCAGCGCACAGAACCTTCATCTGCAGAACCACTACACAATCCTGAAAAAAAAGCACAGAGCATCACACCCTGCTACTCAACAATCAGAAAAAAATCACAATCTGTGAACACCATGCAGCACACACCACCAACCAAAGTGTTATAAAAACAGCATCACACACCACTACAAAAACATAGTACACAGTACACCACTACAAAAATACACTACATGGTACACCTCTAAAAAAACACACTACATGGCATGCCACTACAAAAACACACTACATGGCATGCCACTACAAAAACACACTACATGGCACACCACTACAAACGCATACTGCATGTGGCTACACAATGCTGTGTGACAACTCCTGTCTCACAAGGACAAACTGTGCAAACTCCTCAGACTGGGCTGTATAAGTCAACCATGACACTGCCATCCAAAGAGAGGCTCTCAGACAACCGTGATACTAACCTGTTAGGTTTCTCACTTTAAAATGTCTTCTTCCATCGATTTCAGCAGTGTCCTTCACACTCATGTATTTTTGATGCTCACGCCACATTTGCATATATTTCCATATTTCCTGGAATCACATGTCAGCTATGACAACATTTGGCGTTTTTATTAAGTGTCTGGCCTGGAAATCAATGTCTGCTGATCCTATTGATGTTGTACTATATATAGATACATTGAGTTTTTTTTGCCTTTGTTCTGCATCACGTTGTTCAGGAGGCGACGTCCTGCCGAAATAATGTCACAGCCAAATGTTAACATCTTTATTTGGAACTTGGGGCGCAGGTTTGGAGTGGTGGAAGGAAATGAAGGGGGATTTAAAGGGAGAGTTTTTAGCGTGCGCAGACTCCCTGCCATATGTGCTGCCTTTTGTGGCAGTCGGAGTTGTGGCTAGCGTGTTGCGTTGTTGTTAAAATTGGTACTCTGCTGCTGTAGCGTAATTAAAGCACATCACACAGCTCCAGCCCCCTCCTCTCTTTCCTGAGGGCATCACATGCGGCAGCTTCCAACCCCGCCTCTGGCTATGACACTAAAAAACCCATGTTGATTCAATCACAACAGGACCACTCAGTGTGACGACGTAGCCTTCACCCCTCCGCTCTCTCCCCCCCCCCCTTCCATTCAGAGCCCGGGGGCCCCTCTTTCACCATCGGCAAGGCCATCTGGCTGCTCTGGGGCCTGGTCTTCAACAACTCCGTCCCAGTGCAGAACCCCAAGGGCACCACCAGCAAGATCATGGTCTCCGTCTGGGCCTTCTTCGCTGTCATCTTCTTGGCCAGCTACACTGCCAACCTGGCGGCCTTCATGATCCAGGAGGAGTATGTGGACCAGGTGTCTGGGCTGAGTGACAAAAAGGTAGGCCTGGCTTCCCCCTCATCTCTTCTGTCCTGTCCTCTACAGGGCAGAATGACAACTGGTGTAAGCACAACCCTCCTTGGCTGTGTGTGGTCTAGAGGGACTCTGTAATACAGGTTGTCTGGATGAGTGTCAAAATGCGATGTAATCACCTGTCTGTGCTCCTGGTTTGATCTGTGTTTATGCGGGGGATTCCGGGTGTCTGCTTTGCCTTCAGGCCCCTTGTTGTCCATAAGCCTTTATCTAGACACAGCAACTGTGTATTTTCTTTCCCGTTGTTCATTAATTAATATATTTATTTGTTCATTCATTTTTATTGATTTAGTAGTGATGGTAAACTGACCTAAAATGCAAATGTGATAAGATGCATCAAGTTCATACCACAAGAACAAGTAACATATATTCTCTGAGGTGTTGTTGTTGGATCATATGGCCAAATATGGGTAAACAAATGTGATTATTTCAGCGAATTAGCTACTGCCTGTTACTGTGACATAATTTATTACATTATTTACAAATTTACCAAAGCTGTCCTATTGCCACTCCACCCTGCCCTGACCCTCTGTCTCCCTGCCTCTCCCTCACCCCTCTCTGTCTCTACAACACCCCACAGTTCCAGAGGCCCAACGACTTCTCTCCGCCGTTTCGGTTTGGGACGGTGCCCAACGGTAGCACGGAGAGGAACATCCGGAACAACTACAAGGAGATGCACACCTACATGGTGAAGTTCCACCAGAAGAACGTGGACGAGGCGCTGTACAGCCTCAAGACGGGGTGAGAGAGGAGGAAGGAGCGGGCAGCCCTCGGAGGGTGATTGCAAGAGGGAACATGCAACCTGCTGTCCCTCGATCCTTTTTGTGGGCGTCATCCCTTTGCAGACATATGGGGATGTCACAGTCTCCTGTGCCAGAGATCTGGGTCTTTTGGCACAGCAGGCTGAACGCTGTTAACTGGAGGCGTACGCCAAGTGGTGATGATGGTAGCACAATCACGGTGTTTTCCAGAGCGTATTATTATTTTTAGTATTTCTTTATTTGGCGGGCGTGCTTATCCAGTGAATTATGAGTAAAGCTGGGATAAGCCCTTTTGTGTTATTAATATATTATCCATACTTACTGATAAAAATATCAATATTTTTTAAAAATCAATGGCCAAGATCATTCTGGGGATTGTCGTGGGATGTTTCAGATTGCATTAAAAATATTCATTTTTCAGATATTCTTTATTAAATCAAGATTAACATCTAACCTTATGGTGACTTTTAGCTGGCACTGCTGTGTATTTAACTGTCAAGCTGTGTCCAGTAAACTTTGTGAAAGACACATTTTTTCTAAGGTCAAATAATTCTAACAGTAGGCTTATGCATTTTGATGTTTTGGAAAAAAAAGTCAAATGAAGTCAATTTTAAATTAAAGTCAAATATGAATGCACATCAATTGCAGGCCCTCATGTGGAAAGACAAGATGATAGTAAAAAAAATTAGTCACAAACAAGCAGAACTAGCAAACAATATCCAATGTTAACTTCAAAGGCAGGCTCCCACGTCCCTGTTTTATTCAGTAACAGAAGCACGTCCACGCTCTTTGGTTTTCGACAGGGACTCGGTTTGTTGACAAACAGCCCTGCCTTACCGAACACCCTTTTGCTCGGGACTGATGTTGCCGGAATTCTTAAAGCGTTTAAGCCGAGTGAGTGAGTGAGTCTCCGAGAATTCTCTCTGCCTCGCCTTTCAGCCGCATGAGCGGATCCCTCTTGCTCACTGAGAGGTATATCTGTTGAATAAGTGGCGATATCACTCCTAATGCCGTCAGCCTGACAGGTTTCTCCGGGGGCAGGAGTTCATTGACGACACAGTCGTTTCAGAGCCCCCTCTACTTTTGTGTTGTTTCAGGGGGACACATTCCTACATTCAGCATAAGCAGTTACTGCTACTTTTGCTGGATGCTTACATGCTCTCTTGAATACTGCCAAAGTGCCATGGCCTTATTTGTGTAAAAGGGAAGGTCATGGATCCATGGCCCAATGAAAGCTGCGGTTCAGCTGCATTCATTGTGATGAGAAAAGAGGAACACAAGCAGTTTGAAAGAGTTGACAATTTAAAACAGTTCACAGGATGGAAAATATCAATAGGCATCAAAGGGAAGGTTGTGGAGCTCATAGGCACATATTGTTACTGATCAAAAGTCATCATAAGTCAACCACCAATAATTTGGTTGGTTGTCCCAGTCCTACTTACAAGGCCGTTTTGGCAAGATGTTGTCAGTTCGATTCCCAGCTGGGGCACTGCTGCTGCCACCGTGGGCAAGGTACTTAACCCACAATTACCTCAGTAAATATCCAGCTGTATCAATGGATAACGTGAAAAATTGTAACATACGTAAGTCTCTTTGGTTAAGAGGGTCTGCTATATGGTAATAATGTAATGTAATGTAAGAATAAGGGAGTAGGTACAAAACAGCCAGAGACACACTGAGGATAAGACTATACAAAAATAGTAAAAGTATAGGGATATTGTTTGTTTCATTAAAAACAAAAAAAAGCATACTTACTTATGGGCCTCTTCTGAGAAACATAAGGCCAACCATAGGAGCTCTGTAACCTAGGATGCACACAGTGGCTAATACTGATACTTCTACAGTAAAAATGCATCCCGCTATTCCCCTCTTGTTGTTCTCAGTAAACTGGACGCCTTCATCTACGATGCGGCGGTGCTCAACTATATGGCTGGGAGAGACGAGGGCTGTAAGCTGGTGACCATCGGCAGCGGGAAGGTCTTCGCCTCCACTGGCTACGGGATTGCCATACAGAAGGACTCTGGCTGGAAGAGGCAGGTTGACCTGGCCATCCTTCAGCTCTTTGGAGACGGTAAGGTTCAGACTACTGGTACTTACCCATGGGTCTGTGCGGCATAGGCATGGGAATGTGAGTCTTCTTAATAGGTGGAGCTACCATTTAATCACTGCTGTCAATCACGTGTATGAGCCAATCACAAGAATTTGCTGTTCGTCCCAAAGTACTATCATTTGACCAGGTCACTTTCAAGTAGTGGCACCCAGTACAGTAGGTCCACTCATTTTTTGCCTCTCTCATCATTATTTTGGACTGTACCTCAGTTTCTATACAGCCTGTGCCCCTCTTCCAGTGACGTTAACCAAGTCACAACCTTGCAGTGCCCAGAATGCAACATGTGACATCACATGACTTTTAATAGAGAGAAAGACATACAGTGTATGCCGTCTTAGACACCTAAACAGAAGTAAAAATGTAACTTAGAATTCTCAGGCTCTCATTTGACAATTATGTGTTAGGTTGCTAAAATAAAACAAAGCTAGCACTTGCTGTACTTGGTGTTCATTTTTGTGGGAGTGGTGCAACGAAGAAGTATAACCAGTCCCTGCTTTTACAAAACAATGTGTTCCCGGGAACTTTTTTGTAAATTGAATCATTTGAAATTGAATCTTAGGTTCCCATAGACACAATTTTATGAGCAGGGATTACATTCCTGAGCACTGACTGGAAATAAATTTTTTTTCACAAAAAAGGGCTGATTATATGGGATTAAGTCAAATATTCCTACAATTTTAATACTGTACTCGTATTTGTGCATTTAAATATACTCATACATGAAGTACAGTAGAAATATTCAGAATTATGACATCCACTTTTTGATGTCTTAGGAATAATAGGATGCAGGGAACACCAAGATCTATACCGTCTTCCAGATGATTAGCTATGAGGCTAGCAAGACAACATACACACTCAACCAATAAAATAATAAAGTCTACCTCAGCTCCCCTGCAAAAGTTCACTGAATGAAAACAACAAACTGTAATAAGAAAGGTATCATAACAAACTCAAACAAAGACTTCTGATGGAAAAAAAATGTCTGTTGTCTATCCAGATCTCTTTTACTTCATTGCAGTTATTTTTCTTGCTCTCGTTCTCAATGCCCAGTCCCTCTGTGTTCATAAATCTGGATTTTGTGTCATAAAACAATTAATGGTGGCATTTTTATAAATGTCGAGCAGTAACTCTCTGTATACGGCTATCTGTGCTTTCGGTTGTAAAGATAAAGTTAGTGTCACTATCTCAAGGTCTCAATAGTGCAGTTTGTGGTATTATTTGCGTATATTGCTAGGGGACAAGAAAGAACCTTTCAACAGAGCAAGCAAATGTTACAGGGCAATTTTGATGTGCAGCCTTTTGATAGCTAGCAATGCCTTATGGCCAAAACCTCCCTTAACATTTCGCTTTTTCCCCAACAGCTTTGGTGCCGAATGGCGCAACATCATTGCTTAGTTTAATAACCCTGCCCCTGGCTTTTTTGTAACTTGGCCTGCAGCAGAGTGGTTATGGGGCCACGGTTTCATGGTTTGCTCGCATTTGGCTCAGTAACGCATTCGGTGGAAATGCTGGCAGGACTGAACCATGCCATACAACGCCGTCGCACCTTGGCCAGCGGGTCTGGCTTGGGCACAACAGTGGAAAAGTGCACTAGACTTTGATCAGTAGCACATCTGTGAGTAGAACTTTCTGTTTGCTTTGATGGAGGAAGCCAGATGTAGCACAAGTCTGTCATCAGCATCGGTGTAATAAATATGATGGAATTATGGAAACTGGCTAGTAAGCTGGCTAGTAAAGGAGATGGCTGCCTGATTCTGAAAAAAAACCTCGCTGGATTTGTAGATCCTTCGGGTTCCTTGCCAGCACTCCACTGTTTATGACGGGGGTGCGTGTAATGTTTTGCAATACATCATATGCGCCATTCCGAAAAAAACTTCGCTTCCTCTCTGAGTCATTGCAGGATGCTAAGGGCTGTGCAGATTTCTTCCTGTCAGGTTAGAGTTAATTGTGCACACTTGGTGAACTACACTCTCTAGTGAGGCATGCTGTATAATGAACACTGAGATGTTTTTTATTAAATATGTGCTGGGTATTGAGTTTTACTGCCACTTAAGAGCCAAACACTGCATACAATGACTAAGTGCTGGAGATGAGACTGTCTCTGACCTGCTGGTATTACTGCTAATGTAAGAACTAACACAACGAAAAACAAGAATTATGGTGATTGTTACAGAGAGCAACAGCAGTAAAAAATGAGAGGGGGGGCAGTTTGACCTTATAGTAATGAAATACATTTTATTGTGTTTTGGGGATGTTTACAAGTACTTATGAGTTTGATGGAATGAAATATGTTATTTAAGACTGTAGAATGTAATATTTGCTTATATTCATCACTCAAAGTTTCCACAGCTATTAGACGTCCTCCTTTGACTGTTGCTTGGTGAACCTGCTGCCTGTCTGAGTGTGGTTTACTTGGGTGTGTTCCACTATTTTAATCTATAACAAGAGCAGAGGATCCAGGTCCGAGCGCGTTCCAGGACCCAGTATACTGTGTCCTAATTAAATGCACAAGTGTGGCTGTTCTAGACTGTGTGTGTGTGTGTATGTGTGTGTGTGTATGTGTGTATATGTGAGAATATGGGTCAGTGCAGAGAAACTCTACAGACTCTGTGTGTGTGTGTGTCTGTCTGTCTGACTGTCTGACTGTCTGTGTACGTCTGCATGTGTACATCTGTGTGCGTGGAAATGTCTGCACATTTGTGTGTGTTTATGTACGTGAGTGTGTGTGTTTGTGTGTGTGTGTGTGTGTGTGTGTGTGTGTGCTTTTGCCTGTGCTTTTGCCTGTCTGTGTGTGCATGCATGTGTGTATGTATGTGTGTGTTTGTGTGTGTGTGTGTGTGTGTGTGTGTGTGTGTGTGTGTGTGTGTGTATGTGTGTGTGTATGTGTGTGTGATAGAGAGAGAGAGAAAGGGAAAGAGAATATGGGTCAGTACAGAGCGTCGGCCCAGTACAGCAAATGGACCTTGGTCCTCTCAGGGTTTTCAAAGTCATTTTGACACACTCTGATATACACATTCTCGGTGTGGCCTACTTACTGAAACTGATACGCACACGCTGAGAGACCAGGCGGGACGCTGGCGCACATGCACGCGCCGTTTGACGATGAGAGCCAGAGACAGGCACTTAGAGCGCAGGCAGAGTCACGGGCCCCGGAGAGCCCCCGCTCTGACAGCTGTCATTGGATAAACTCCCCACCTCCCAATCACCAGTTTACCAAGACCTTGGGGGGATGTTTTTTTTTTTTTTTTTTTTTTTATGAATTGAGCATGTGTTTCCATCATTTCTATATCCTAACTACTATCAATGCCCAGGGATCAGCGCACAACTCAAACGCTGAATGTGTAATTGATTAAACATTTTGTCCCAGTTTTGTCCATTGATGAATGGCTGATAGAACATGAAGTGACCTTTGAAACAGATTGTGTGCAGAGTCTCTGATACGAGGCTAGTGATCTCCTGACTTGGAGAGATGCTACAGCTGTATATTCAGACGCCACTCATGTTTTTTGTTGCCCTCATTGCTGAAGTTGAAATATATTCATGCATACACACACACACACACACACACACACACACACACACACACACACACACACACACACACACACATAGACACACACACAAAAGAAGATTTATGAAGCCATTGCTTAAAAAGAATCACTCACACTGATTCTGAAGTCTTTTTCCTGGCATACTGTAGGTACAGTATGAAAACTGTAAGACAGCTCATAGTTTTTTTTTTTACTTTTTTCATATTTTTCACCCTCATGCCCTCTCCTAAACTCTCCACTCCCACTTCTATCTTCTGTTCTCTCTATCTGTCTCTCTCCCCTCACCTGTACCCTACTCACTCCTTAAACATCACCAACTCTCACCTTCTAGCCCCAACCTTGTACCCACCACGCTTGTACCTTGTCTGGCCAACTATTGAAACTTGATCATGCAGCGCTTCTAATATTGTTGACTCTTTACGGTTTTTTTTGCTTGTGTTGTACTCCGCCTCGCTTGTAAGTCGCTTTGAATAAAAGCATCTGCAAAATGAATAAATGTAAATTTATCCACCACCACCACCACCCCCCCCCCACCCCCCACCCCCCTACCTCCCTACGCAGGTGAGATGGAGGAGCTGGAGGCGCTGTGGCTGACGGGAATCTGCCACCACGAGAAGAACGAGGTGATGAGCAGCCAGCTGGACGTGGACAACATGGCGGGGGTGTTCTACATGCTGGGCGCGGCCATGGCGCTCTCCCTCATCACCTTCATCTGCGAGCACCTCTTCTACTGGCAGCTGCGCTTCTGTTTCATGGGCGTGTGCTCCGGCAAGCCGGGCATGACCTACTCCATCAGCAGGGTGAGTGACAGTGGGGGGGTCGAGGGGGCGAGATGGGGGGGGCGGGGATCTGTTATCCTCCTCCTCAGCACTACCCTTGCGCCAATAATGTGATGTAATGCTCCAAAATTCAGGACCCTTCACTTGAGTGGCCCCTCAGGGGAACTTTGCCAAGCAGTCAGGTGTTGTTCACATTCAGTTCAGTATATGTTGCTGTTGGCCATTAAAGGCCTTTACCTGGATCTGTGCCTTTGCAGCCTAAATCAGAGAACAAACATGTCTGGCCTGGTTTGGATGAAATGTCTTTAAAAAGCATGAAAATGTCTCATTTTCATAGGAGGGGAAATGACCATAGAAACAGAGGGAGTAGATTTCCTGTGTCAACAGCATTGAATCGTGGTATTTGAATCACACTCTCATTGTTTTTGATGTCACTTCACCGTAATTGGCAGCACTTAGGGTGAAAAGTTTGAGGCCCATTCCTTGGCTAATTTACATATCACACACTGCCTTTGCTTTCATTAGTGCTAATGGGTGGAACGGGGCTTCAATGAAGAGAAAAACTGATATATGGAGACACCTTTTTCCTTTTAATTTCATTCGGCCTGACATAAATTATGTGTGTATAATTACACTTTTTAAGCGGACTTCAAACACACCAAGATTTGTTAACATGGACGAAATCAAAGGCCTGACTTACTATGGCCTTCAGATATAATGTGTAAGATCTGCACTTGGCTTTGTGTGCTTAACAAACTGCAGCTGGTCACAGTGCGAAACACAATTCCTTTTTTTATTTTTGTTCTCTGTGGTTTGTACTTGTCCACATGGTTTCAGTCTGGTCTCCATCATATCCATGGCAACACAGACAATGCAAGTGCCCACAAGAACAAACAAATATTTGAAACCACTCTAGCTGCCACAAGGTTATGCATTATATACCGCCAAGAAAAACAAAATGCTATTACAGAAGATGTGGAAAGGATATAAACTCAGACCAGCAAGAGCCAGCCCTGGAGTAGGGCCCCAAAATTTAGAAAGGAGTATCTTTACATATAAAGCTTTCAAGAAGGAAATCTTCAGCTTCTCATTTGGTATGGTATATTTAAATATGATTGAAAGATATCAATGCTGAAGTAATGTTAGTTTCTTTCTTCAGCTATTTCTTCAGGTTTCTTCAGCGTCTCAAATACTAATGTGGTCAAATAATAACGCTCAGACGATCTAAACAGCGTCTATCTACAAATGTTGAAACACAGCCTCCAGTCGATGACAAAAGGGAACAAACCATCGAAAGGTGAAAGAGGGAAATATGGGGGAAAGATATAGACCGAGAGATACAGGACCAAGGAAGAGAGACAGGCTAAAATGGTGAGGAGGACCCACAGTTCAAAGACAGACCAAAAACTAAAATATGCGGAGAGACAGGTGAAGCAACAGCCAAAAGGGGATCCGAGGTAAAAAAAAAAAAAAGAACCAAACACGGGAGCACAAAATTATACAGAAGAAGATAAGAAATTCACACAAGGACAGTCAGGCAGAAGGAGTGACTAAGAGAGGGACAGAAGACAAAATGCATCTGACAGACATGTCAAAATGTCTGTCTCATGTGACCCCTGGCGTGAGTGATGACCTCTGCAGCAGCCTGACAGGCCATTCACCTTTGACCTTTAATGTCTGTCAAGAGTCCCATTAACCCTGCAGTCATCTCCATAAAAAGCCGTGGGGCTGGATTCATTCCTTAATTCATCCATCCGTCGCACTTCATTGAGTCACTTCACAATTCTTTGTACGCCAATGTTCCTCGGTCAATGAATGGAAAATGCTAAAGTTTTCCATCATTTTTGTATTTTTCACTCTCATCTTCTCCGCACTTTTTAAAATTATATTCCAGTTAGTGTCTTGGTGTTGCCAATGTATACTCTGTATTGTTCCACTAAATTTAAAATCACGTCATTTTAAAAGACTTCAGTCAGAAGCAGTCAGAACCACAGCCTTACAGGATCTCTCTCATTATTAGTCACCCCACCCCCCCCCAAGTCTTAATCATTCTTCATGTATGCAGTTCCTCATTTTATATTAACCCATTGCATTACCCTATCTCTTCTGACAGAATCCTATTGAATCATAGTCCAGTCTGGTTGGTCTGTGTGTACACCTCATTGACCTCTATTACGTTACATTACATTAATTTAGCAGACACTTGTGCAATCTGACTCTTCTGCAATCTCTTTCTCATTTTCTCTACCCCCCCCCCCCCCCCCCCCCCTCTGGATTACAGGGCATCTACAGCTGCATCCACGGGGTCCAGATCGAGGAGACCAAGTCGGCTCTCAACTCCCCCTCCGCCACCATGAACAACACCCACTCCAACATCCTGCGGTTGCTCCGCACCGCCAAGAATATGGCCTCCCTTTCGGGGGTCAACGGCTCCCCGCACAGCGCCCTGGACTTCATCCGCCGCGAGTCGTCAGTCTACGATATCTCCGAGCACCGCCGCAGCCTGGCCGGCCACTCCGACTGCAAGCCGCCTTACCTGCCGGAGGACAACATGTTCAGCGACTATATCAGTGAGGTGGAGAGGACTTTCGGGAACTTGCACCTGAAGGATAGCAACCTGTACCAGGATCACTACCTGCACCACCACCCAGGGTCGGGGCCACTAGGTTTGGGCATGTCTGGTCCCCCACCCAACAGACCACATAGTCTGGGGAGTGCCAGCTCCCTGGAGGGAGGCATGTACGACTGTGACAGTTTAGGGGGTGGGGTGGCCCCGATTTTCACCACCCAGCCCCGGGCCTCTCTGACACACAGGAACAATAAATTTGACCTGATTGCCGGCCAGACTCAGTCCTCCGGTCCAGGGTTCAAGCAAGGTCTGGCCGATCTCTACGGGAAGTTCTCCTTCAAGGGCGGGGCGTCCAGTTCAGGGTTCATCGCGGGACATGACAGGTACTGCGGGGTAGGGGGCGGCGGGGATGACGGCAACATCCGCTCGGACGTGTCGGATATTTCCACGCACACCGTCACCTACGGCAACCTGGAAGGGAACGCCAAGAAGCGCAAGCAGTACAGGGACAGCCTGAAGAAGAGGCCCGCCTCGGCAAAGTCACGGCGTGAGCTGGACGAGATCGAGCTGGGGTACCGGAGGCGGCCCCACCACATCGGCCATCACCACTACCACGGCCACCAGGGACACCGCTCGGCCTCCCCACCCCTCCTGCCCTCGGAGCGGAAGAGCCAGAGAGGTGGCGCCGGGGGGAACTGCTCGTCGTATTTGTATCGCGACAAAGAAAGTTTGCGAGATTTCTACCTGGACCAGTTTCGCCCCAAGGAAGGGGTGCCGCAGTGGGAACATGTGGATTTGACTGACGGGCCCGGTGGGGGTGGAGGGGGCAGTAGTGGCGGGGGTAATTGCACAAGTTTGGTAACAGTGGAGGATTTCCTGAAAGGCAAAAGCAAGAAGACAGATTGTAAGAGCGGGGTGGTGGGAGGGGCAGGTTCCTCTGCCCCGGGGCAACAGACGCAAGGGTGCTGGGAGAAAAATGTGCCGGGCGTTAGCAGCACAGGTTTGACGGGGGGAGACTGGGAGTGTCGAAATTGCCGGGCGAGCGGCGGAGGAGGCAAACAGATGATGCATGGGGGCGGGGGTGGGGGGTACGGAGGAGGACAAGGAGGAGGTAGCTGCGGGACATCAGGGGGTGGTCTAGGGGGCGGAAACAGCCGTCCCAGCTCCGCCACCTGCATGCGGTGTGAGGCATGCAAGAAAACGGGCAACCTGTACGACATCAGTGAGGACAATAACCACCTTTTGGAACAGCTGGGAGGCAAATATGCCATGGAGGGCGGGAAAGGAGGGGTGATCGGGGGTGTGGGCGTCGTCGGCGGGGTGGGGGTGCAATCACAGACCCAGGCCCAACGTCGAAAAGGCAGTCTAGGCGGCAAGCCTTTGCGGAGGCAGCATTCGTATGACACGTTTGTGGATTTGCAAAAAGAGGAGGCAGGCGGGGTCGGGGGTGTCATGGGCGGTCTGGGAGGGGGCGGAGCTGGGGGCGTAGGAGGTGGAGGGGTGGCAGGGATGTTGCCAACACCCAGGAGTGTAAGTCTGAAAGACAAAGATCGCTTTATGGAGGGTGGCAGCCCCTATGCCCATATCTTTGAGAGACACGGAGGATCGGAGAGAGAGAGAGACCGAGACCGAGACCCGCTGTTTTTTGGTGGGGAGAAGGGCAAAGGGGGGTCACCCTTCGGGCTGTTCCGAGGAGGTGAGGGAGGGCTGCACCGTCGGTCAGTGGGAGAGAGAGATAGAGATAGAGGGATGATGGGAGGTGGAGGAGCAGGGATCGGGGCGTACTCCTTGTCCAAATCTCTCTATCCAGATAGGGTGAACCAGAACCCCTTCATCCCCACCTTTGGCGATGACCAGTGTCTTTTACACGGCGCCAAATCGTACTACGTCAAAAAGCAACAGCAGCAGCAGCAGCTCCCCAAAAACAGCCGGAGTGACTTCAGAGGCTCGATGGGCGTGACGTCCTTTTTGCCCGCCTCGGCCACTGCAGGGGTGTTGTCCAACGTCGCCCCCAGGTTCCCCAAGGAGCTGTGTCTGGGGGGGCCCCTGGGAAACCACCCCGGCGGCAACAAGCTGCTGTCAGCCAGGGACGGGCTAGGGGTGGGAGCAGCACAGAGGCCATTCAACGGCTCCAGCAATGGACACGTCTACGAGAAGCTGTCCAGTATAGAGTCTGATGTGTGAAGGCGGGAGAGCTGGAGGGGCAGGGGAAAGGGGAGAGGGACATTGAGATGAGAGGGGCGTGGTGATATGACGTCTGTACTGTGACTCGTCTGTAGTAGTGGTCGCAGAGAGAAGGGTAGAGTAGAGTGAAAATCCAGTACAGACAAAAGGACCAAGGTGGAAGAAAGAGGGAACCAAGAGAGAAGCAGATGAGTCTTGCTATGGTGAGAGAAACAGGGAAGGAAAGAGGGAAACTACTGTCTGCTCAGGACAAAGAGAGGGAGTTCATGGTTGAAATGGAAAGTAATACAACAGAAAGAAACTGTGGACCGATGCATAAGATAATCCAAGACATCCACAAGTTAGTTTGGCCTCAACTTTCAATGGCAAATTTAAGGCAGCCATACTTTTATAATAAATAATCGAGCATTTATTTCTTTTCATTTAAAATGAAATAAACACACACAATGTTTGTGCAGGGACTAAATATAGATTAGTAACATTTCCTCAAATTCAATATTGAAAGTTAGAGCCAAAACGCCGAAGCTTGATCGGATTCAATCACTCCCTCCGCTGTCGTCCCTCTTAAAACTGCAAAAACAAAGAAGAAAGAGGAAGAGGAGAAGGCCAAGGATGAAGAAAGAAAGCAGAGCTTTCCAAACAAAATGAAAGAGACTGCAAGAGGGTTGAAACCAGTTTACGGTGTACCTCCATTTTTATCTCGGTCATTCATTTCTTCGTTCCTACTCTCTTCTCTCTTCCTCTCCTCCTCTCTTCCACTGTTCCTGAATGCCAAGACAAGTGCTTCTCTGACTTGTTTGCTATGAAAATACAATCATGGATGAAAATAGAATTCTTACTGAAGTAACAGGGTAAAATAACAATAATAATATGACTAATATTGTGAGTAATGAAGATAATATTAGCACCAATTATAACAATGGTTATTATATTATAGTTTATTTTTGTTTTTTAATATTTTAAGGAGTTTAATATTTGTAGTTATTTCTTCGTTAGCCGGCTGTGAGAGGAAGCTTGTTATCTAATTAAACTAATGAGCTGGAAGGAAGAAAAAGTAATTTGGTTTCCCATTTTGTTTTTTGTTTTTTTTTATGATGCATTAACCATGCTCATTTATTTATTTGCTCTTCTGAAATGATGTGACAGGTGGTGAAAGACATGATTTGCACAGTAATGAACTGTACATAGAGATAACCGAGGAGGATTTGTCCCATGAGATTTTGACAGACATATCTCAAGGGGAGCTGTCGGAAGGTGTGTCTCGCGATATGACACTGGCTGAAGACATTGTATGTGGGATGTGCCTTACGAGGGTAGAGAGGATGTGGGTCACAGAGCTGAACAGGCCACATTGTAATGATAATGAAGATATGTCTATTACTACATGAAAAAGTTTGTCCTGGCCTATTGAGCTAAGTTTGTGATATTTTCTTAGGGTTTCGAGATATATCTTTTATTAGTGGGCTCTATTGAAAACATGGTATTTTTTTTATATTAGAGCCCAGTGGTTATTAAATGTTGTCCATGAATGAACTGGAAGAGAGATTAAGACTTTAAGTATTTTGCAAGTTGCAAAAGGTCTTTACCTTGTGAGGAAACAAGTGGTATTGGATATAGCTCCAATGTTGAGTGAAGAGGGTTTTAATAACATTTGAAGCTGAAGGCGTTATAGCAAAAATATCAACACACATTGTGTTTAAGGCAAGTCACAGGCTAGGATCACCATATAGTGACAGGAGTGCATGTTATAATTAATGGGTTTCAGAGTTCAAAGATATGCCTGAACATAATAAATCAATTGAAGGGCCACAAGTTATTGTACAGAATATATTGTAAGCCTACTGGTTATAAATGTGTCAATGAATTCTGCTTAAGACAGTATGTTTTGGAGACGTCTTAAGTTTAAGGGCTGATAGAAAATTGTTTAAATACTCAGCTGGTTGAAAAAAAAATGAAATTGAGTGTTGAAAGATACATTTTACTTTGTGATCAGGCAGATTATGAGTTGTCTTAAACACTGTCAAACACTTCTCATCAGTATTTTCTACACGTGTTTTTTAACACAAACTGGCCAACATGAATAAGGCAAAAGGTGGAACAGAGAAAGACAGGAAGAGGGAATGAAACACAGGAAGTCAATGTTAGCACCAGTCAGTATCAGCATCAGTCTGTTCACCTTTTCCCCTGTAAATACATTTATGAATCTCTTTGATTTGTACAGTAAGCAGACAGTCAGGATGTAACTTTCAATATGTTTTACACAGGTTTAAGAAATTAAATAAAATAAGCATAAAAATCCAAAAAATTGAAAAACATAAAAATATTATGCAAATATAATTAAGACAAGTATTACTAATTACAATAGTAAGTATTATTAATCATTTCATTTGGTTTAATATCATATGTATTACTTAATTATAATACTTCATTAATGAATATTATCATTCTTTTAAGAATATGCTTTTGCTTATTTTCCATTAAGGTATTGAGTCCTGGGGATAATAATAAATATAGAAATTTTGTGTGAAAGAAAAGTGTTTAGTTTAGGGAGTCTTTTCAAAATTCCCTTAAATTGTATTAAAGTAATTTTAAGAAACTTTTCATGCAATCACAGGATATACAGTATAGATATATCTATATGTGCATGTGATTCAGTATTACATGTATATGTAGATAGTATTGCATATAAATACAGCATTGTGATACTTCATTTGAAACAACACAGACTGATTCATTTAGTTTGATACATATTCTCATAAACTATACTAATTAGTGATAGCTGTTTACTGAACCCAGTTCAGATAGATTGCAGGTAACTATTCAGTTTAGCATCTTTGACTGCAATTCCACTGCTAACTACTGCTATCAGATCTATGTTCAACATGTGTTAAAAATATCCCTAGAAGTTGCCTAGAGTATAATGTTCATTGTAACTTCATCTGATGCTTTATTAATGGTTATTAAGAAATTTCTGAAAGTATGCCACCTCATATGTACAGAATGCCAAAATGGCTTGTAAATGTATACTGGGATTGTTATTTTATATCTTGATTAAAATGGATTTGAAGTAGAAATCCAGTTTTACAACCCTTAAGAAAAACTAAAATGTTTCTCACTATAAGTCATTTCTCATGCACACACAAACATGATGTCATTTTTCTAATTAATCACTTTTGAAATGTATAACTTTATCACCATTTTGGAACTTACATTTGAAGAAAAATCTTGGTCAAATTATTCATTTTGACTAAAAATATCTGTGTGTGAGCGGATGTATCAAGAGGGCATGCATGTATATGTATATTTGAGGGTGTCAACTGGTTTAAGAGTATCTTGTTTCATTGTTTGATCATAATTTTTTTTCTGTTACCTCTCTATTTGTATTAAATTACTGTCTCTTTTGAGGAAGGGGAAAAGATACAAACAGATTTTTGTTTCTAAGTAGTTTTTGCTTAAAATTTCGTCATTGGATATATTCATGTCTTGAGGGCTTTTTACTCATTCACCAAAACTGAAAATGTGTGTGTGTGTGTGTGTGTGTGTGTGTGTGTGTGTGTGCACGTGTGCGCGTGTGCGCGTGTGTGAGTTTGCATGGGTCTATGATTTTTTACATGACAAATCAATTTCCACCATCATAATTTCCCATCATAAACAGCCTGATCCCTGCAAGTTTTTCAGAAATGTGCATTAATTATTTTTAAATGAATTACATGTGTGTTGCATTCATAATATTATCAGTGTGATAATGATAGATAATGGTTCTCATATGAAATGCAGAAGGTGAATTTTGGGTATAATTTGACCATATTTTGAGCTGGGGAAGGAACTGAAGAGAGTGGTTGACCGCCTCTTTTGCCCTTTCCAAACCTTTATAATGGCTGTTTTAATAGTAAGGCAGTCTTTTCAACAAAACATTCCCCTCATTATTATAGATATACACAACTTGTTAATTTAGTATTACACTGCATTCAAGCATTTTCAGACTGCATCAGGAAAATAGTCTAGGTAATAGGTACAGCATTTTGCAGTCATTGGCAGTGAATGATACTTTACACAAATATGATGTATTTCAACATCATCGATAGTTTGGCATTAAATACATACACGTATCATATATGCATACATGCATATGTACGTATATACATAAGCACATGCACACATACATATATACATACATACATACATGCATACATGTACACATATATACAGGGCTACAATATAAATGTCTTTGGATGTAAATAGACAACAAAACTAAACTCGGTGCGGACTTTTCAAAGCCCCAAATGTTTTTGTTACCAATGTATATATAGTTATAACTAGAAACATAGTCAAAAACACATAGAACCACACGTTCCCTACACACTATATTTACAAATACATTTATTAACCTATTAATATTATTTATAAAACTATGCTATAGATTTAATGATTTTTTTTTCATAATAATGATACTACCAATAATCATAATAGCGATGCTTTGTTGTGCTTTGATTCAATAACATTTTATTTCTTTTGACTTTCATGTGTTACATGAATGAATAGGACATAGTAATGGGATAGCTGAGCAATCACAACAATAATGATAAAAACGACCACACTTGCAGCGGTAGTCACAAAACAGGAAAACAACTGTTAATTTTCCTCATCGTT
The DNA here is from genome assembly GCF_013368585.1 of Megalops cyprinoides. NCBI lineage: Eukaryota > Metazoa > Chordata > Actinopteri > Elopiformes > Megalopidae > Megalops > Megalops cyprinoides. The sequence goes on along the minus strand of NC_050601.1, from coordinate 7,580,005 downwards.
TTTTTTTTTTTTTTACATTTTAAGGTATTTTTTGGTCGTTTTGAATATTTTTGAAGGATGCTGGATTAGGTATTTTGCCATTTTCAAATGTCAGTCTTTTCTTTTGTACAAACTGTGGTTGTTTTCTGTCACCCTCTCATTATTTAGTGAATACAATCTGTGTAGTATGCACAAGCTGGTGTATGTCAGACTGTGTGTGGGAGTGTGTGTGTGTGTGTGTGTCCGTGCGAGCGTGCGTGTGTGTATAAAGATGTTTTCTGAAGTCTTCTGTAAATAATAATTTACACTTCCTTTAATGTCCTTGCGTAATAAAAAATAATTTAAAAATAATAAAAAAAAAAACTTTCATTGAAATTTGGGTAACATTTTAGGGTTAAGGGTTGTTACAAAGAATGAGTCTTAGAGTGAGATATGAATATGGCAAGATATGAATACTCTCACAGTGCATTTACAAATGATCAACATACCACAGTATGTGAACACACAATACACTCCCAATTAATATGTTCAATTAACTGTAAGTTTAAGTTCGTTTTTAAAATATACAACGTCTAGATTAAATGTCTCATCAGTTGATATGTATGTAACTTAATTGCTCTCAACTATTTGCATTTTATTCCTGGCTTTTTTTTCTCACCCTTCCTGTAAAATGTTACCAAAATTTTTACATCACATAAAAAATAAATAACTGTACAGATTGTGTAAATATGATAATGGAAAAATGATTACACTTATTCCTTTGTTTTTTGTATGGAAATAATTAAATAAACCACAATAATAAATTAACAAATTCATTACAAAAGAAAAATACAAAAATTATTCATAAAGGTACTTATAATATATACTGATATGTACGATGATAAGTGCTGAAAACATGATTCTTCTGTCTCTTTGTACAAAATGAACAAACTAAAAAGTGTTGAGTATTAATAAAAAAAGATAAGCCTCACAAACCCGTGACTGGGTCTTATTTTTATCTCTGCCCTTGTATTTGCCACAGTTTTATTATCTACTCCCACTACCTCCCTCTCTCACAGAACATCTTCCATCATTCTTTTGGTTCATGTTTTTCGCATTTTCTCTCTCTCTCTCTCTCTCTCTCTCTCTCCTTCTCTTTCCCTCCCTCCCTCTCTGCTTGATATTGATCAGATCTTGATCAGATTCAGCTCTCCGTTCTGTAGTGCCCAAACGATCTCCCAAAGGAACGCCCCGCGCAGCAGATTATGGGATTGTGGGCCGACAGTAAGGCGGTATTTCCCGTACGCCGTTAGACCGTCTCTCACTGCACCCTCGTTGAGAGGTTCCCGGGGCTGCGCCGGGGCTCTGTTGTTCCTGTATCCGCCGTTTGCATCTCGCTGCGGGGGTGGGGGGCGGGGGGGGCGGGGGCGGCAGAGGGGGTCGCTAGGGGAGACGGCCGCCCAGGAAACAGGTCCATATGGAGCGGTCTGCGACTGCCTTCCTCCGTCAGCACGGTAGTCGGCCCGGCCCACGCATCCCCGTGCGCCTGCCAGCAATCCCTCCGCCGCTCCTCGCAGATGCCGTGCCCCCTCTGATCGAGTGCCAGACTGTCTGTCGTGGCACGGCCCGGTGCGGCGCACGGCGACTCGCTCCAAGCCAGGAACAAACCGGCGAAACGCCGCATCTGAGCCTCACCGCCACATGGCACCAAACCTTCCAACAAGAGGCGTTTAGCGCACACCCCCCCCCCCAACCCCCACCCTATGGGGGGCTAATCAGGGTGTTGTCACTGATTCCGGGGTGGTGGGGGGGTTAGGGGGGATGGTGGGGTGATGTCACCTCCTGTAACAGTCTCACAACCCACAGCGAGCCCCTATTATAAGCCCCTACAATTACAAGCACAGCAGAACTCAGACTGCCTGAGTGCGGACAGTCGCAGAGTCGGAGACATGTTTTGCTTGATTAGCTCCCCTGTGAGAGAGAGAGAGAGAGAGAGAGCCGGGTCGGCCTTTTTGCGTTGTGATCTTAACTCTTGTCGGAAAGTTGAGGCTTGATCCCAGCATAGACCTCTGGCTGTTTCACAAAAAGAGGCCTGATCAGCTGAATCAAAAATTCCATTCAGAGCGAGCATTCTGGAGTGTCCATCAAGAGCATTTTAGATCCTGAAAATAGTAGCAAATGGGATACCATTACATTTAGTGGATGCTCTTATCCAGAGGGATAGCTTTTAAATGTTATCCATTTATACAGATGGATGGCAGTGCCCCAGTGGGGATTCAAACTGGCAACCTTTCAGTTATAAGCCCCGTTCCTTAGCCCTACGCTACACTGCCACCTACAGTGTGTTTCTATCTTCCTCCCCATGCCAAGTCTCCAGTCTCTGTGCTGAACTGTGTCTGTCTCTGTGTTAATATCTCTGTCTCTGTAGTCCCTCTATTAATCTCTGTCCGTCTTTTTAGTCTGAATGCTAATATGTGTCTGTCCCTATAGTCTCTGTGCTGATCTGTGTCTGTCAATCCAAACATAGATCAGCACAGAGCTAACAGTGCTAGTATGCGTCTGTCCCTATGGTCTGTCCCTATAGTCTCTGTGCTAATCTGGGTCTGTCTCTTTAGTCTTTGTGCTAATCTGGGTCTGTCCCTGTAGTCTCTGTGCTAATCTGTGCTGATCTGTGTACAGGCCCTTGTCCTTGCAACCCTGCTCTCTATCTGTCATTTTCCTCATACATGTCTCTCCCACTCGCAGCTATTAATTTTTCAGTCACGTTGGAGAGCAAGACATATTAAATATTGATAGAGCGATACGGCGGGGAAAGGTGCGAGGAAAACAGAAAGGCAAATCCAGATTTTCCGACACAGGGATCCCGGGAAGGGAGGGCGGGTCTGATCGGAGGGAGGGAAGAAAGTGGAGAGGGGAAAGGGGAGAGGAAGCAAGCGCGGGGTTAATGCGGAGAAAACGGGAGGACAGCGAACAGAGGCCTACCACAGATCCCGAGTGAGTGACACCCCATCAGGAGCCGCAGGAGGTCAGGCTGGCAGCAGCCCTAATTTAACCCCCCGTCCACCTGGGAGCCTGCAGCCCCCATCCACCCCCCCCTTCCCAAGGCCCGTCTGTATTGTGTGTCATTGTGAGTTATTGAGGTGGGGGGAGAGGGGGCGGCAGGTAGGTAATAACAGAGGGAGAGAGCAGTGAGTTATGGATGCAGGAGTGCGGGAGAAATAGAACGAGAGGCAAAAAGGGAAGCACAGATAATGGTGGTAGTTGCAGCATCTATCAGTTTTATAACCACAACCCCAACTCTCCTGCTCATTCTTTTTCTCCCTCCCTCTCCAAACCCCTTCTTCTGCCCCCCCGCCTCTATCTTTCTCCCCCTCTCTTTCTCTCTCACACTCAATCCCAGAATCCATTGCGACACATGTACCTACTTTTTGACAATTAACTGTTACCTAGCAACAGGATCATTTGAGACAGAAAGAGAGAGAGAGGTTAGTACAGTGTATACCAAATGCTTAACTGCACTGGAGTGAACCCGCAGTAAATAAACACACACACACACACACACACAGATAGACACAAACAAAGAGAAATACATAACCCTTATATCGACAGAAAAGGAGACACAAGTCTACAGATACACACTCTTAAACAAATACACAAATATATGAACACATGAACCCATTCATGATCAATACACACACACAGTCATAATGCTCACGTTTGCAATTTTCTATGCATGCAGTAACATAATGTTCCCAAAACAATTTTGATGAAGAAACCAATGTTTGCTAGTACAGAAAGAGGAGGGAGAGAGAAATACAGACATTAAAAGGAGGATAGATGAGGCTTGGAAGAAATAATGGGAAGGAGGGGGTCGAAGAAGAGAATATAATGAAAAGGGTGCGGGGTTAATTGGCACCAAATGGGTTAACAGGGTCAGTAAATTAATTGAGTACAAACAGGGATTGAAAGAAGAGACAGATGGAGAGGAAGGAGAGGAATGAGCGAGAGAACATTTACAGGAAGGGTGAAAGACAGAAGGTGAAAGGAAGAGATGTAGAGAAAAGGGAGAAGAGAGGACGGAAACGGTTGCCGTAGCAACAAGGCCTAGCATTTCCGTTATCGTTGCTTTAAGTTAAGAGGTGGGCAATTTTTTGACGACAGTTTAAGTAGTGTATTCCTAGCACAGGCACGCAAAACACACACGGCACAGTTACAGGTTCATGTCTGTTTCGTCTCTGATTTTGCTGTGACTTCTAATACCTTGATGGCGTATGGTGAGTTTTAAATTTTTGGGTTGCAGGTTGGGTAACAGTGGGGGAAAAGATTTAAATGCAGAGATCAAAGATGATTTGATCAGCAGTGTTGATTTGGGGTGGCAGTGTAGCACGGTGGGAAAGAGCAGCGCTCATAGCCAAAAGGTTGCTGGTTCAAGTCCCTGCTGGGGCACTGCTACTATACCCTTGGGCGAGGTACTTAACCCTGAATTGCCTCAGCAAATATTCAGCTGCATAAATGGATAGTATGTAAAAATTGTAACCTATGTAAGTCACTCTGGATAAGAGCATCTGCTTAATTACAGTAGTGTAGTGTAATGATTGACATGATACTTCTCATTTCTGACACCCTTTCCCCCGTGCCTGCAATAAAACCTGTATAATGTTCATCGCAAAATGTTAGATTCTCAGAGTTAAATATCTATACACAGAGAAATCAGCAGATCTCCCCAGCATGCCCAAGTGTTGACCAGACTGACAGTTCTGTTGCAGTGTCATAATACTTGTGAAAGAACATGCCCACATGTACAACACTCTTGCTGATAAACAGTTCTGTAGTTTATGTGCAATATAATGCCATGTCTGTGCAGGGAACACACACACACACACACACACAGACAAACTTACTAGAGAACAGATTTTAAATGATTAGGCAAAACAAATGGAGTGTTTAGATAATACATTACTAGGACTTTCACACCTAATATTAAAACCCTCAAACATGATATGCCTTCCACTGCAGTTTCTGATGAAGGAAGCTCTCTGCTCTTTCCTGTCCAAGAGGTGAAAATCTCACCAATGAAACACAATGTAGGAATCCAAATGAAATTCATTGAAAAGGTGAAATGTGAATGGCAGGATCTTGTTGTTGTTGTTGTTGTTGTGTGTGTGTGTGTGTGTGTGTGTGTGTGTGTGTGTGTGTGTGTGTGTGTGTGTGTGTGTGTGTGTGTGTGTGTGTGTGTGTGTGTGTGTGTGTGTGTGTCACTGCAGTCGGCATGGCCCTGAATAGGACGCTTTCCAAGCAACATGTAGAAAAAAGGGGGAAATACTGACACCATGTGGTCAGTATTATTCACAACAATTACAGCACATCTGTCACTGATTGACACACAAACAAAAATTATGTTTTTATTATTAACCTATCATGATGAACCATCCCACCAATAACAGATGTTTCAGGTTTGCCCTCATGAATACTGAAGCAGTAACAGAGCACTGATTGTAATTAACAGTCTTGGGTTCAAATAACAGTCTTGACCAGTTACAGCATCTTTGGCAATGGTCAGATTCTTTGATGTCGTGAAAATGGGACTCTTGTAGAGTCTCAGTTTATTGGTCTGCTGTGTCTATTTTAGTCCCTTTCTCATTAATCTCTGCACCTCTTTAATCCCCCTCTTTTCTCTCTGTCTCTTTCTGTCATTCAGTGTAACTGTCCTCTCATACAGGATCCCCCTCCCCAGCCCTGTCCTCTGCAGTACAGAGTTCACTGAATCGACTGCTCTAACTCTGTGGTGCCTTGGGAGGATTTTAGGTAAGGCACTTCAAGCTGATAGTGTCTTTATATCCCCTCCTTCCTTCTCTCTCCCTTCTCTCTCCCGGTATCCGTAGTGAAGGAGGCGGGGTCCGAGGTTGCTAGGAGACGAAGAGGCGAGTTTGGTGATGCACCGCTTGAGGAGAGGCACTTCCTTGAAAAGGTTGCTGAGAAACTCTGAGAGAGGGCGCACCCTGCAGGACAGCAAGAGTAGTGCGGCCACATTTTACAGCAGATGGTTATTTATTGCACTGCACTGTACTTTGCACACACTCTGTATGCAGCTGTACCCTTTGTACACTGCCTAGATGTGACTGAAGAACATACTGTGGTGTGTGATGGCGCATTTTTCATGAGCAACACTGAAGTCTGCGCAATGTGCCACAGCGCATGGAGCCATCACATTTAGTGCATCGTATACACTATGTACTGGATGGCGGGGTGGTGTTCAACGGACAATAAAATGAGGTCCAGATGGTGAGAGCGAATGATGCTGATGTACACGGCATGTTCAGAGTTCTGTGGGATGCACTGCAGAAGCATATTTTAAATGCTGAGCATGACGCATCGGTGTAACATCATCTCAAGAGCTAAGCAGGACCTGGTGGTTTTGTTCCAGGGACTGTCGAGGGGGCTTGTAAATGCACACTTGTTAAAGTGTCTGACATAGTTGCACAGTAAGGCCTCGGTACAGTACATTACAGTAATGGAGCAATATGAATGAGTCAGTGCAGCATATTGACGTTTTATATGTTTTTGTTGCCCAGCAAAGTTATCACTTATTTGTACACTCTGCAGAGTGGTTCTTAATTATTTATTTACAATGTATGGAATCGGTGTGCATAGTCTCTTGACATTTATTTTATGTTCCCCTGTTTTGCTTAGTGATACATTTTAAATATAGATTGTTGAAGAGATTTCACTGTCTTCAACACTTATTTTTACAATTCCGTTGCTTTCTCTTGCCTCCTCTGTAGGTCGCATATCCATAGTTCAGTTTGTCATCCTCCTCAGCCAATGGTTTCGTGAGCACCATCGCAACCACCATCGCGTCTACAAAGGGTAGAGCCATGCTGAAGACACACCCACACTTAAAAAGATGCATAAAAACGTCAGTCATCACTCAAAGGATATAGATTAATTCCATTTTATGATTTATCATTTCCATATCCTCGCTTATCCATTCAGATGAGTCCCTACAGGCTAAAGCTTGGTTAGTGTTATTTTCACATATTGATCACCCATTGATCTAGCTCCCCTGTGGCAGAATGAACTATCCTGTGCTGCCCTTTATTATCTCTTTAAGCAATACCACCTGTATTATATCATAGTACAAACATAAAGTACATGGTCATTCAGTTTACATTGTGCGTGTGTGAGGGAATGGATATCCTTCCTTGTTAGCTTGTGCAGGAGAGGTATAAATGACAACAAGAGAGAAAGATGGGGTGAGGAGGGCAATCTCATGATCTGACTGACTCGGTGCAAATTTCATTAGCTCTAAAGAAAGCAGCATTTGTGTGAGAACTGTTATGAACGGTTGTGTTTACGTCTGTGGGACTGAGCAGCACTGTCATAGAAATGTCTGAGTCCACCACACAACGCAGAGAGAGTGGTAAATAGCATGTAGACCAAGGGAAGGAAGGCATACAGTTGTAAATTAAGGCAAATATATAGATTAACTATATATATATAAATATATATTAACTAGAGAGAATAAAAGACCAAGAGAGACAATGAGCATAAAAAACAACAGACATTGACACACAAAATCAGACATGGAAAGGATCAAATGAAACTGACATCTCATGATCTCCCTCACATTATTAAGGTTAAAGACAAACAGATCTCTAAAACCTTCTGGAGGGTGGATCTCCAGAACTAGGACTGGATATCTCTGATACAGCTGATTCAGCAGGCCACAGTGCTACAAGACTAATTAGGCAAGAAAAGTGAATAAACGTGATGCATGCAATAGCATATGGTGCGGGGCGGTAATCTCAGGCCTTTAGGGTTCACATCCAAGGTGGAACACAGATGCTGCACCTGGATAAAACCATATGCTTAGGAAATGATACACATTAAATTAAAAAAAAAAATCACACAGAAGAAAATGTGAAGAAATGTGTGTATTTGTTATTATTTTGTTCATGATCATCCTGATACTTTTCAGTATTTTTTATTATTATTTTAGTATTTTGATATTTTATTTTGTTATTTGTATTGTTCTTGTGAATTGCTTATAGTACATCATGCTTTTTATCTTTTGTATCTTGTATGTTTGTTAAGCACTTCTGACTACAAAGAGTTGCATGAAAAGTGCTGTTGTTGATGATGACGATGATGATGTTAAATCATTAATTAAAATGAATCAAACAACACAGCTGTGCACATAATACCTAACTATATCGTCCAGTTTTACATCATAATTTGAATGATAACGGGGAGGTGGTATTTAAAACAGATGACAACACAGCAACACGGTAAAATTGGCTCACACCAGCCTGAATGTTAGGTCAGCCTCCCTTGGAGCCTTGCGGTCACTTTGTTTTCTGGGTTTAGCCTGCTACCGTGTGGTCGCAACTGGAAGTGCAGCCTTTTCACGCATGGCTGTCCGGTCTGCAGCGCATCTAGTCAGGTAGCGAGCCAGATTATGATGAATGAAAATGAGCTGCGCCAAGAAACAGTGCGGATGACTGACATACTGTCAGCAACAAGGCAACAACCATCTAGATTATCAACGTTACCAGTTAACTGGTGGAGAGCTAATCGGATATTGTTTCGCAAGATTGCTAGCTAGCGAACCTGAGTAGCTTCCTGTGCTAACATTATACGACACCAGAAATCTGATCCAAGAGTTAGCTAGCTAGCGTTAGCTACGTAACTATCAAGGTAACTCGCTTATCCAGGTATTTAACTGGTTGTATGGTTAATTTACTCGTGTAGCCTTTAAACAAGTTACCCAGACTAGGTAACTAGATATAGCTATACAGCTCGCTACCTGTGTAGCTGTAGCTAGCGGCTGGCGGGCAAACTCCATAAGAATTTATCGAGTGGGGTGGAAACAGACGCAGTGACATCAAAACTAATGGCAGTGGTTACCAATATTGATATTTTAATAACAGAAACATAATGGGAAAAATCTCGCTGGGTAACTCGCTAGCTTTTTTAATATTCTGGGAAAAGGAGGGCGTACGTAACTGAATTAGACAAAATGAATCGATCGGCGAGTTACTGGTGCAGACGCTATTCTACAGGTAGTTCACAGGCTAGCAACCAGCACCTCTTCATTGATTTGGCGTGCCGACAAGCAGACAACCCGTTTTTGGTGGTGCGTGTCATTTCCTCTGGCGCTTTTTTCATTTGGAAAGCAGGTACTACTTGAGAGGAAACACACGCCATCTGGAATGAAAAGAAAAAATGTATAAAACATATCTCAGCATTTACAGTGAATATGTTCTGTAATATGCTAAGTTGGATGCAGGCTATAGTGACCACAGTCATCTGACTGAGATTTGTCAGTTCTGTGTGTGGTATAGATACATAAGATACAATGAACCCATTTCTTCTCTTGAGGGACAGCCCATTACAAAGACAAATTACGGTAGTATGGCCCTGTGAACGAAGGTAATCCTGTTCAGAAGCCATGGCCATACAACTACCTGCTTCATTCCAGAGAAATCAAAAGCTTTAACCCTGCTAGCTTCAAGGTTTCTGACACAGCTGCCACATTGCTCAAGAACAAGCACAGAGACCCATGCTATTGTGCAGAGCTAAAGTTTTAAACATGTTCAACATTTTATGTGTGTAAAGTAGGACTACTGGAATCATATACTTGCATATACATATACCTGCTCACAAGCTTGTCATTGAAATGATCAGCTTCCTGTTAATGAATTCTGAATTTTGAATTGTGCTACCACAGAGGTAGCATTTCACCTTATTCTTTTTTATCCCCCTAGATTGTATTAATTTGTTTAACTTTCTCATCTATCCATCTCTCTTCCTGTATGTTCTTCCAAAGTTGTCTATATCCTTTCAAATTTTAGCTCTGTAAGCCTTCATTTTCATTAAAATTCACTTATTCCCCACATGCAAAAATACAGAAGACACCAAATCAGACTTGGAAAGGGATAAAATCAGTTCAGCAGATTTCACAATGATCATCAGTATAAATCACAGGGGACAATGTCCAAAGGTAATGAAGTACATAGAACTGAGACCACTTCCATTTTTTCCCCCTTCATTCCTTTTCTTTCCCTGTCTTCCCACACACCCATCTCTGCCTCTGTGCCTCTGTTCTCCCCTTATCCTTCCTTTCTGTGTTGCTGTTTCTGGTGTGTGTGTGTGTGTGTGTGTATGCAAAGTGTATATATCTAAATTACCTATGTCTATAGCAAAGCAATGGTGGTTTGGTTGCCATAGCAACCGTGATGAAAATAGACACGCTTCTGTACAGGAATGACAGAATGCCGCTGTTTAAAAAGAAAGACACTGAAAAGGGGTCAGACTGTGATAGACCAGTTGACCAAGATGACATTAAAGTGATAGAAATGTCCACAATGACTGATTAAGCAAGACAGTGTACAGTTCATTCATTGCCTAAGTCTCAGAGAGTGAGTGGGCTCTCCGAGGTAACATAGGAAGCATCGAATAGGGAGGCAGATTTGCTTAAGGTGGATTTGTTCTGATTTTGTCATGTCTGTGCAAATTTGTTTGCTGAACCTTAATGATAGATTCCATGTCAATTCTCTTTTGTTACAGCATTTGTCTCACTACTGGAACTGCTGGAAGCTGGTTTGAGAGAGAGGGCAGGGCTCAGCATCTTATGTATCATAACATTTGTCAATGTGTCTCATCTGGTTGATCCGGTTTTATGCAAAGCTGCTTGGGGCCACTGTAGATTCAAGGAGGGTTTGAATAGCAATATAGTCTGCTTATGGTGAAAGAGTGTATAATTTTGTAATGCTTACACCCATGAAAAACACCAAAAAGTCACCAAAATGTGGCTACCCTCGCACCAGCTACTTTAAGACAACCGTATGTTTTGTGGTATAATGCATATTGTGGGAGGGAGGCCCGCATTCATGCCTGAATGTATTTACCAATGGGGCTGTGATTTCTGGATAAGACAATGGGATGGTCCAGTCATGATTCCAGAGCTTTTAAGCTGTCTCTCTGCTAAAACAACAGGAATGCAGGTATGTAACGTATGGCTCACATCCAGGAGCAAGTGCTATAACACTGTATTTGAGCTGCAGACTGCTTACTTGTCAAGAGGTCTGGACTTTTTAGCTATGTGAGACCAAGACACCTCGTGGCACAGGTGACTTAAGGTCATGTCTGTGTGCAGTAGCCCTATCAGCCTCTATGTCTTTTCTGCACCTTTTAATAGTGTCCATCCTTACAGTTTTTATATGTATCGACTGTATTTTGGTTTCATTTGTGTCTGTGTGTGTGCAAGTGCTTTTGCCATATTTGTTGATGACACGGAGATGAAATATGGTCAGACAGACAAAAAAAAGACTTGAGACAGAAGAGTATGCACAGAATATTCTTAAATACTAATTTTAGAGTGGTCTTTTCATTTGTTTCTTAATGTTTTTTTGTGTTTCTGATAAAAAAAAATAGAAAACAAATTAATTGAAAAAGGACTGATGGGGAAAGGGAGGGGAGATGGAGAGAGGGATGTGATGGGGAGATGTGGGAGGGGGTGTGTGAATATGTGTGTATGCAATTTATAGGCGGTCTTTCACTTAAAATTTCAGTTAAAGGAGAATGTGTGTATAGGTAAATATACATGTAGCTACCTATGTGCATTTGGAAATTAGATATCTGAGAAACGAATATAGCAGAACGAGGTATCAGTTGATGATGGTATCGATGCGTTTAGTTTTAGCTTCCTGGCTAGGTGGATTTACCTAAGAAACGGTGGAGGAGAGAGAGAAAGAGGAGAGGCGAAGGGGGGAGGCGGGGGTGTATGGACCTCACTGGTTACGGGACCTTCAGGAACCCCCGTTTGTGCTCCTATCATTTTTGAGGTGAGGACAAAAGAAAAGAAAAAAAAATTGGAGGAAAAGGCCCACGAACTGTGTGGATGCGACGGGCCCCCGACTCCGCCGCTGCTGGCCGGGGTTGTCAAGACGAGAGAGGGAGAGGGAAAAGCGGCGGAGCATTCCACTCAAGACCGGGGTTTCCGGCGACGACAGAGAGAATAACACAAAACACCCTTTTATGCTTCATCGGGCCTTCGTTTGCGTTGAAATAAGGTATTTCATCTCTTTTTGCGTGTCTTCAGAAAAAACCTTTCAGTACGAAGGCAGCATTAGCTACAGCTGTTTAGCTAGCTAGCTGTTTAGCTAGCTTGCAACCCAGCGCCTTATAGCTTGTATTTTGGAGAAGAATCATCTGCAGTTTATCACCTTACATGATAAGCGTTATTTGTACTCCATGATTGATATTTCGTGTTAATCTATGAATGTCCAATTTTGATTGTTGTAATATTTTTTCGAAGTACAGTAGAATACAGCTAGCTTGGTCGTTAGCTAGCTAGGTATTGATAAAATCATCCACAGCACGATTAGCGGGAGAGCAATTAGCTAGCTAGCGCTGGGTAAATCTGAATGGAAGTTAGCTACAGTACACGTAGTCTGAATTTGGTAGCTAGCTAGCAACAACATGCCATTACTCTTCAGAAGTTGCTAGCTAGCTCGTTATTTTACCACGCATCTATTTTAATATATAAACTACGATATATGGCTAACGTTAGTTAAATATAGAACGCCACAACATGCAACCTACTGAATAACATAGCTAACGTTTAACCAGCTAGCCTAATTATTGATGATGGCAGCATAGCCATGTTCTGTATCATTAACTGGTTAGCTTGCTACATAGCTAATACCTAATTCCTCGTTTGTGCATGTTAATTAGCTACGTAGTCTCAGATCTAGACTTTGTTTATGACAGAACACCTGTATAACTACTGTATGTTTTAGGATGACACTCCCATTATTGACTAAAGCATATGCTTAGCTACAGAATAAGCAATTCACAGACCTATGCCGACCTGCTGTTTGCAATACTAGAAGACCCGAACCCAGAGTACCGTGACAACTGAGTGTGTACTGTTCTGTACTTATGCAACTTTTGAATGTCCATCTCTGACCTCTGATTGTTTAGCGATAGCGTGCTCCACTTTAGCTACGGTGCATATATCGATGAAGCCATTTGTACAACACCATTTTGGCATACTGCACACTCTGATTACCCCTCTCGGGCAGCACGCAACATTAGAAGACAGGTCGTTATGTTACAGAAACTTGGAGCATTGCGTAAACTTAACTTCTGGTTGTTGTTGTTGTTTTTTTAGAAACGAAACAGCACTGAGAAAAGTTATGTAAACAGAGTTATGCCGGTCTCAGAGATGTACTTTTAGTGAAAATATGGAGAAACTTTGTGCAATATTTCTCTCTTTTGTAGTTTTCAGTGCAAGTATGTACTTCACACTGTTACTGCCCAAATATTTCATTTGCATGCTTTGGGAAAGGTGAATTCACGTGTTCAGGTAAAGTGTAACCAATTGCAAACGCTGGAAAAGACTAGATTTTCTGTTTACATCCAATGGTGCCATGGAATATTAAAGCAGAATTGCTTCTGAGAACCACCTATAACTGCAGCTGGTTCCCCAGAGGGTCCCTTTGGGTATTCGCTGTAAAATGCAGGAGGAAAAAATAATGTAACACAGTATGCAGTTGCTGGGCTTATACAGTGCTGCAATGGTCCAATGGTCTATTCCAAGATAATTTCAGAACAATGAGGTAAGAGTGGTTAAGGAGCTGGACTTGCAACCTCAGGGTTGTGGGTTTGAATCCAGGGAGGGACAGTGCTGGATTACCCATGAGAAAGACACTTAACATAAATTGCATCCATAAAAATACTGAGGTGTGAAAGTGGATTATATGTATGCAAAAATGTGAGAGATGTTCGTCTCCCTGGATAAGGGTGTTTACTAAGCAAATAAATAATATATAGTTATGCAATCCCAACCCCCCTTTACATAACATTAGGGGAACAAATATTTCCCATATCCCTTAGTTTTCCTTTTTATATTAACTTTTTTTAATATTCTCAGAGTGCTGCTCATTAGCCTTTATGCTGCATGACAGATTTGTGCAACCTGCAATGTTTAACCAACAATGAAACTTTTCAAAATGATATTATTTTAAGCATTTAGGGTGGTTCAGTGAGGAAATGTAATCAAGCAAAAACACTTTATGGATCTACCGATCATTTATAATCAGCTTAAATGCAGACTGTGCAGCGATTTGTGCTTATTGTGATTTTGTCTCAGATTTGATGAAGTATGTGTTTATTTATTTTAAAGGTGTTCAGCTTGATTAGCTAGAAAGCTAGGAAGCATCATTGACACATGAATTACTGTTGCTGACATTACCCAGTTTTCTCCATCTTTAAGAGCTAACATGCAAACTTGCTAGATACCACAGACATCAGCTTTCATGAAGTAGCTTCTTAGATGGCTGCCTTCAGTTCCAGTCACCACTTCAGAAATGGTCAATCATTCATCAGTTTGGTGACTCAGGGTTTCTCTTTGATCTTCTCTGCCTGGAAGTAATACGAGTAATACATATATCAATCCCCAGTAATTCTTACAGTTCTTTTTTTTTTTTTACCTCTTTTGCCCCTTTATGCAACTGTGTTTTTTATTTATTTAATGTTGAAATTGATGATTGTACAGTAAGCTCGTCTCACTGTGACAGCCTCTGCACTTGTGCAGGAATGCTGAGGTGAGACAAATGTCTCTGATGCAGTTGCAGTAGCCAGTGGCTACTTTTCGCGCTACAAGCGACAGCTTGTACCACAGTTATGTCCTCTGAGCAACTCGTAGGCACCTGACAAATCATAGAGCGGAAAAACGTGGAAATGCTGGCTGACCTACCCAGCTTTATCTCTGGCAGGACAAAGCCAGTTTGTTCCGCTGTTGTGGGCTTCCAGTCATCATCAACAGATGATGCAGCTGGTTTTGAACCCAGGCTATAAGGCTGTTTTTGCACTCAGGACAGGCCTTTTGCCAGCTGAGCCACTTGAAAGTCCCTGTGCCCTCTTATTTTAATCTTTGCAAAGGGCATGTGTGTCTTCCACACAATGGCTACCCACCACATCTAATATGTGTTGACTGCAAGAGGACACCTCTTCATATGATAAGACACACAAAAATGAAGCAAACACATTTTCTGGCATAATGTTCTTGTTTTGTTTTTCTTGAAAACCTGTATTGTCATATTTTTAAAGTGTTTTAAGACCCCTTATCTACCTACATACCGTTTTTACCTTACCAAGTAAGGCAAAATACCTGAGGCTGTGTTATGTGAAAGAGTGTGACCTATATTAATGGTTGTATCTTTAGAGCAGACCACCAGTGCAAATGTTTTTAGGCACTCGTCTACTTAAAACATACAGTCAGATTGTCAAGGAAATATATTGTATGTGAATGTGTTTTGAAGTACATCTTGTTTATATTTTTCCTGGATGCAATATCCTGCAGAAAAATGTGTCAGCTAGATAGCACTGCAAGCACTCCAAGGCTATTTTCACACTTTCAGGTCAGATAGGATACTAAGTAGCCGTATTGAAGCATAACAAGTATTGAACTTGCTGTCCTTCTTACATAATCCCATATTCACCCACAGTAAACTGTCATGGATTATATACAAGACTCAGAATATCACCGCAGATTCAGAATTTTTTTTATTACAAGCTGCTGTGTTCATCCCAGAAGAGAGTCATCATGTGAAACACTTAAAATACTTTTGCCTTTACACACATTATTACACTTGAAATGCTGAAAAAAATACATGTGATAAATGTATGTTGCTAATGTACGTAATTATTACATGTTTCTCACCACAAAGCACTCAGGTGGTTACTCAAGCTGTACTTAATCGACATAGCAGTGTGCATTTCCTGTTACATCCTTGCCTTGCGCTGTTCATCCATGCGTATCTGCGGCCATATCAGCGACCAGTATATCTGTACGCACTCACAGCTAAGGCAGGGAAAGACCATATTAACAGCTGTATTACATACAAGCAGGAGTAAACTGAGGTGACTCAGGCATCGCAGTGAATGTGTGCAACAGAGTACTAAGGAGCAAAGAGCCATTTTAAGCCATATTAAATCCAATAAAAATGCAAGATTTTGCAAGGCCTAAGTCAACTGCTGCCTTAATGTAGTGCGTAATTTTTGAGCTGTGGATAGTATTCAGATAGTCCATTCAAACTCACACCTGAACTTGGACTGGCAATTCAATATCTTGGTAAATTCAATTGCAGCTTTATTTTATATTAAAAATTATACGGCTTAAATACTATATTCAGTGGATTTAAGCCATTCTGAGAAATAGCCAACATGTTATGTTGTGGTCTGATAAGCCAGTCACAATAAAAATTGCCTCTGCCAGGGCCTGATACAAAAATGGCAATAATATTCATGGAACAGTTTTCACGTTGATCCTAAATTCACACCGATGCTCTTTACAACAGTCTCAAAACTAACGTGAGCATTGCATGTGTATAGACGCTACTGTTGCAGTATGGATACAATCTGGAAGAATGAGAGGCATATGAAACAGACTAAGTGTGAGAATATTTGGCAATTTGGATAGCAGTATTAGATTAGTAATTATGGCAAATGCTTTCTGAGGCTGAATGAGTCGATGTTGTTGTTACAGTTTCGTGGAGATTTGAAGAGATTGAAAAAGCCGTTAATTGCAAACAAAATGTATAATGATGATGTCAGTATTGTCATATATTCATCCAGGCTCTGCAAGATTTTCAATGCAGTGATGGCAAGGCATGGGCTGTCCCTGCCTCACCATGCAGGTTTTACAGGGTTTCCAGGCATCGGTTCTTTATGACTGTGTGGCGGTACTACGTGTTCACCCGGCTTGGTTTGATTTCTCTCGCATTGTTTGGTCGTTCTGACCATACTCACATCTTTTACTTTTTTTACCAGTGTTCTTATTACATTGACATATGATGTTGTCTAACACAACTATGGCATATGATCACTAAATGCATTCTTACAAACACAAAAAATAATTAACATTCTGTTTTGAACCTAACCACAGATGTCACAACTTCTCTTCTTACAAATAGTAGACAGCAGGCCTGTGGCACAAAGTCACATTCTATTACGATTCAAATTGTTTCATTTATGCTATAAACCTCAAGCTGTACAAACACTCATTTTTTTGTGTGACTGCTTACAAAACATACGCACAAGCTCATGTTCTTACAGACACATTCCTGAATTATAATAGGTCCAGCAAAAGTATTTTGAGAGTATATTCTCTTTGACAAGACAGACACCTGTTGGCTGATGACCAGTAATACTCCTTATCATGCTACCAATCTGAAAATAACAGGAGAGATTATTCATGCTTTTCTGATGTTGAAATGGTACAGTATGTAGCAGCACTTTGAAGTTTGTCAACTGTACTTAATTTTTTTGCGATTTGTGAGATTGTACCACTTCACAAGCTGGGCCTGTTCAGCATGGCTGTATTTTTTATTTCATTTTCTTGATGAGTAAAGGTTTGTAGCTGAGTAGCATGCAGTTTTCTTTCAGCTGAAATTCACAGAATGTAGACCAGGGTCAAGAACAGTGGGTCCCAAACTATGTTTCATAATGGAGGTTGAGGTATAAGCCATAAGATTGTAAGATGACAGAAAACAACACATTTGATGTTTAATTTATTTACTTTATAAACTGGATGTTTTGGTAAATTAATTTGGTGATATTTTCCCCTGTGATTTTTTTTCCCAGAAGGACTTAAAGGAATTAAATTAAAATCACCACCATGTCTTATCTTATGCTTGGTATGTGGTTATGTCAGGGTTCTAATGGAAGCTGCATCAAAGTCCGACACTCAGATTTAGTGGCATACAATAAAAAAAATGCAAAAACAATTATGAATTAGGAAACTTACATATCCAAAACTCTTACTTAAACAGGTAAAACCGTGGTCAGATCACTGTCATGTTTTAGTGTATTTTGCTTCTCAAGCTTTGTGTGTGTGCCTTGCATGGAATTATTATATTTCTTTGTGTGTGTGTGTGTGTGTGTTTGTGTGTGTTTGTCAAAATCAAATGTGGCATAGCTGTCCTACATCCAGGGTTTAAGTGTTAATGTTTAAATTAAGAGAGCATATAGGCGTGTAAGTGGATCTCAGGAGGGCACTTGAGTACTGCGATATATAATATATATGATATGTGAAGTGATTTTGGTATCAAATGGACAGTTATTTATACATTTCCTTTTCTGTATTTCCAGATTTTGACAGCCCTCTCTTAACGGATGAAAAGGAAGATTGAATGAAACAATATAGAGAAAGGGGAGACAAGTGAAAAGGAACCTAGATTGAAAGTGATTGTTGGACACTACAATGGAATCTAAGGAAAAGAGATGGAAGAACAAGCAAAGGAAGATGGATGAGAAGAAACAATATGGATTGCAGGAATTAAGAGAACATATGGATAAAAAGTAAATATACATGCAACAGAAAAAAGACAAAAAGAAGAATTTAAAAAAAATGAAAAAAATGAACAAATAAAGACCAAAGCCTTTTAACAATAGAACACAGAAGTAAAATGAATTAAGTTAACGGGAAAAAGACAATGGATGAACGTTTAAAAACAACTAAATTTGGCACAAGGGTGAACAAGAATGTAAACAATTGTGTTCAGTATGTTTACTGCTAGATCAAAACACAGCTATTGTTTTGGTCTGAAGTATTGACTGTACTGGGCTAAATATTGTACAGTACTGCTGCTAAACATACGCACACAAAACTGCCAGAGGAAGGATTCCTTTCATGCGCTTTTGCCAGAACTGAAAAATTTCCCTGACAGAATTTCAGGGGTGCAGTTGCTCTGACTTTTAACTTGCTTCTGATATTGGAATCACGTGGAGTTCTGCTACAGTTCATCTGAATTCTGTATTTCCATCCAATGTTAAAAACTGTTGGGCCTGTTTTACTCCGATGACTTCAAGTGCTCTGCCTTCTGCTGTAATTGTGATTCAACCATCCCAACTTCTAGTGCCAAACTGCTACAGTTGCACTGTGGTAATCTTTATCAATCTACGATTGTAATTGCTGCTACAACTGGAAACTTCATATTCTTTTGCTGTAATTTGCAACTTCAAGTCATCGCATCAATATCTTTGGCCGTTTTTCTTTAGTTGAACAAATGCTAATAGAAAAGATTTTTGCAACTGTGGTAATTGCAGCTTTTAATGCTATGATCCAAATCACTAGATATGACTGAAGTTTCAGCCTTGACCTCTTGATCTTCTTTTGCCAGCTTGTACTTCTACACCTGTAATAATTGCAACTGTTGCTGCTACAGCTGCGTAAATTGCACCTGCTTCACCTGCTCCTGTCACGGTGTTGACATTCTTCTTGTGACTGCCTCTCATGGCTATTACTTCATACAGCATTGGCCACTATCGCAAGCTTCTGTAACAGCTCCAGAAACAGTGTTTCCACTTTCAGTTCAAAGGTGGATGTTTTTTTCTTTAAATGGTGTTCTTTGATCACAAGTAGAAAGAGGAGCATTGTTATACAAACTGTTTATCAGGAACCCAGCAACCTCAAAAAATGCAGAATTTTCGGAACAGCTCGGCTCCCCCTACTCTTCCTCCAGGCTTTTCTGGTGGGAGTGGTGTAGCTGGGGGGAGCTCTCCTTACTTGCCCCAGTCGTCTGGACCTCAGTGCTCCCCAAGGATGACAGAAGAATATGCAGGGGTCCAACCACAACAAAATCCTCAGACACAAAACCAGCACCTACACCACTTGGTGCCCCACCACCATACCCAGGCATCCCTCATGCTCAGCTATGGAGCTAGAAACAGAGGAGGTGCAAGTGGAGAAGCACTACATGGTAGTACTCATAGTGGCAGTAGTAATATCAGTAACAACCCTTACCGAAAAGACATGATGGATCATTATTTTTCAATGAGTGGAAAAGAAAGACACAGGAGAGGAGGCCAAGGATTGGGGTATGGGACAGGTTTTGGATATCCAAATATGGATGGACACTTGCCTCACCAGTACCGACATGCTGCAGCTGGATCAGGATCTTCTGGGATGCTGGCTCACTATCAGTTGGACTACAGTGTTCCAGCTGGTTCTGGTGGCAGTAGCAGTAGCAGCAGTAGTAGCAGTGGCACTGGAGCTTTTTCTCCTTCAAACCAGTACAGCATGACACAGAACCCCTCAATCCAAACTCCAACAGGACCTCCAATACACTCACGTCAGCAAGCCCAGAATTACCCTTCCCAACAAGCACTGCACCAAGGACAACAGCACAGGGGTTATCCTGGCTCTGGACATAGGATGCCACCTCAGTTCTCCCACTATTCTTCTTCAAGTGCATCTACCGGGTCACAAGGGATGTATAATTCCCCCCCATTGAGATACCATGGAGGAAGCAATAGTGGGAGCTTTGAGTGTAAAGTCAGTTCATCTACTGCTAACTCAAATCCTAGCTCCAGCATAACATCAACTAATTCAAACACAGGATCATTAGACACTGCGGGGCAAAATTATACCTCTTCTGGTTACCCTCCTTATCATTCCCAGCCTGCTCATTCCCATCACAAACAGCCCACCCACACACATCGTGGGTCCCAGCTTAATTTGGGACCAAGCTATGACGGCTCTCACAAAATTCACGCCTCTGGTTTACTACACCAACCTCCTCCAGGTCTGCCTTACCCTGAACATCCTCCAGTTTCCAATTCATCCACCAGCTCCTCTACTAACCCCTCTGTGTCTCACTTCTCTTCCCAAGAAAAGTCTAAGTCTCCTATGCACACTCAGCCCCAGCAGTCCCAACTCCATCAAAACTTCAGCCCAATATCAAATCCATCTCCAGTGGCCTCCACAGTCCAGTCACCCAGCTGTAGCTCATCTCCATCTCCACTGATGGGTATGTCAGAATCAGGAAACTCAACAGTGCCCCCCACACACCCGTCTCTTCAAAAAGCACGGAACAGCCATAGCCACAGTAGGCTGTTGCAGACTGTGACTCAGCTGAGCCCCACACCCAACTCCAACAGTAGCATCAGTAGTTGTGGTAGCAGCAGTGGTAATGTGAACACTGCTGTTCTCAATTCAAGTCCAGGAAGTAGTCATCCTGTCTCTGTTAGGTCCCGAATGGGAATGGGAATTGTGGGAGAGAATTCATCCTCTTCCCTCTACCCATCTTCCCCTCTTGACAAATTAATGGCAGACTCTGGGATCAACAGTTTAAATGCTTTGACTTCACAAGTGGCTAATTTACCCAATACTGTGCAACACATGTTGCTGTCTGACACCCTGCTCTCACACAGGGCAGCAAAAGATGCTGGATACCAGGGTCACTTGCGGGAAAATCAAATGCAGCAGTCATCACATGCCATGCATAATAGTCAGCAGAAGAGTAGAGGTATTAGTACTCCCTTTAGTGGTAGGGCAGGAAGGGAGGGAATTGGAACAGTGAGTTGTGGAATTTCTAACTCTGAGGTTGGGGCAGGTGAGGAAGCTGCTCAAGTGCCCGAAAGCCCCATAGGGGGAAAATTGGAAGGGGAAGAGCAGTTTTCTGGGGGGGAAGGTGGGAGAGTTAGGCAGATGAGTGGTGCTAGCAGCGGCTCTGAACCAAGTGGCTATTACTCTGTTTCTCATAAGCAAAGGACCCATGCCCAGTCCATAACTGAACAGGGTAGTCACAGTTTACCATTGCAAATAGAAATGGGAGTATCCACACAGAAGGGTCAAACTCTGACATCACCAAGTGGTCCTCATTTAAGAACGACTGAACATGACACTCACAGTAGTTTTCCTAAATCCCCTTCATCATCTTCTCCATCGTCCCATCCTCCCTCTGCATTGCCCAGCCCAAATCTACCCCCTTCTTGCCCACCTGCATCTTCAGTTCTCACTCCCTCGACTCCCTCTCCATCCCTCATCTCCTCTTTCCACTCCAATATTGTTGTAGAGCCTATTGTCAGTAAGCAGGAAAAAGAAGAAAGGGGAGATAGAAGTGAGAAGGATGACGAAAATGAAGACTCAAAGGAAGAATGGAGGAGTAGCACAGCTCAGAAAGATGAGGCAGAGGTGGACTATGAGGGAGACAGACAGAGGGAGAAAGGGAGAGAAACAGAGATACATTTACACCCTTCCAAGGGAAAGGAAAATGAAGAGGAAAAACAAGATAGGACAGATTCTGAAGACATCACCAAACATGCAGGGGGAGTAGGAGTGATTGTTTCTACACGTTCTGAAATGGCTCAGCCTGGAAGTGTAGCTGAACAACCACAGACTGCCCCCTCTGCACCCCCATGTAGTCTTCATCAGCCCCACAATACTGTAAATTATGCAGAAGAGACACATTCTCACAGTTCCTTTGGAGAGTCCAGTAGTCTCAATGGGGAAGACAGTGATAGTATGTGTACTTACCCTTCAAATTATGGGACTAAAGCTTCCCATAAATCAAGTAGTGAGCAGTCACCTCATACCCCCAGTACTGACCAGCAGAAATTCCCATATGGAACCTCTGAGTTGCACCACAGTAGTGGAATGGATTTAAAAAATAGAGGAAGAGGAGGAATGGAAACAAATGTGAAATACCAAGGTTATCATCAACCACAACCTAATTACAATTCTGGACCAAGGAAAAGTGTAGGTCTAACAGGAATTGAGGAAACAGGAAAGAGAGGGAATGGATTAGGTATAAGTAGGGGGCAGGAAAATAATTCTCAACCACAACAGTTTCCAAGTCTTTTGCAAGAAGTCCTGCAAGGTTACCACTTGGATAGACGCTATGGCCGTATGGAACACTTGGCACAAAAGATCCCCAGTTCCAGTTCCCAGCCTCAAAGCATAAATCTTCAGTCCCATTCTAGACATCCTTATGAAATGACTGGAAATACACGACCACAGGTCACTCAGACTGGGCTTGGGATAGACCATCAAAATCTTACCCAAATGGCAGCCTCTGGAAAGCTTCAAAATCAGAGTCAGCTGAGTGGGCTTGTTGAGGGACAAGATTCCTCTCTTCATTCCTGGGGTTCTATGGCAGCGGGAGCAAAAGGAGAGCATTGCAGCTCTTCAGACAAACTCAAGATAGGGGCAACTCAAAGGTCCACTCCCAGCATGCCTAAGCCAACAGAATCTTCTACACGGGCCCCTCCGAAACAAATTAACTTAGCTGACTACTCCCTTCCTCATAGGAAGCCATCATCAAATCTATCAGCCCACCACTCTGCTGTGCAGCAAATACTACTGCAAGAAACTGAGCCAATGGCTGGAAATGGAATACCCAAAAGTCAGCCTCAGCCTAATGCTTCATCATCATCCTTGCTGTCTTCAATTGCATCCTCAGAACGGCGTTCTGTCATCTGTGATGTCTCTCCATCTCGCAGGACTACACCAGAAAGGGAGAGGGATGGAGACAGAGAAAGTGACCATGTGAGAGGCCGTCAGCAGACAGGGTCTTCTGTAGCTTCTGTTATTCAGCAGTCACACCCTACTTCTGAATCGGAGAGCATTAAGTTAGAAGAGAGAGAGAAACGAGAGGTGGAGATGGAGATGGCATCCCAGACTGCAAAGGATACACCAAATCTAAATGTCAACCCCGCCTCCCACTCTGGTACTTTTGCAGTTAAGGAAGCATTTAGTGAGCACCAGAATAAATCTCCACATCCCTCTATGGACTCAAACTCTGACCTTCACAGGTCCTCCAGTGGAAAGAAGGGGGATAGTAATTCAACCAGCAATACTGTTTGCCATCCCCAACAAGCTATCCAGCACCCCTCAGTGAACCCTAGTCCAGTGTCTTCACCATCTTCAAGGTGTCAGTCCTACTTTCAAGGCTTAGATGGATCTAGTAGTCGTTCTCCTGGGTTGGCTAGGTATGGGTTTCCAGATACAGGTGTAGGGACCTCAAAGGCAATTTCTTATCACCCACATTACCCTACCCATCCTCATCACTATATTCCCTCTCAGTCTCAACTAGAAAACCCCAAAGCCACTAGCAAATTGCAAATGTACCCCCACTCCCATTCACTACAGCTCTCGCATGGACTAGGCGATAGAGGTGAATGGACAGCTTCAAACAGTAACAGACCTGAAAATATCATGCAGTCCCCCAGTACTAGTTCAAGTAGACACCAACACCAAAGCCCAGCAAGACCACGATCTCATACCAGTGTACTTGCCACCCAACAACCACAGCATCATCAGGGGAGTTATTATGACACTCCTAAAATGTGGGGTATGTCTGAAAGAGAAGATGGAGGAACATTAGAGGCTGCTGGTAATTGTATAAGAACACAACTATCATCTACTGTTTCTCCTGCAGTGGCGACTCTACCAGCAGCCCAAACATCTGACTCAAAGTGTCTTCAATCAAATGCTCCCAGGGGAGTAAGGGAAGAGATGGTCAAACCATTCCATCCAATGTCCGCTCCCAGTCCCCACAATAAATCTAGTAGTAGCAGCAGCAATGTTGGAGGTCAACAGTGTCATGGACCAATCAAAACAGGAGGGTCTGGGGACACTAACCCGTTAATGATGAGGAGGAGGGTTCGTTCATTCATCTCCCCGATTCCTGCAAAGAGACAGCACCAGGATTTATCCCAACAGCATCAACAGAGAGCTGCATCTAATCAGTATTCTTCTTCTTTACCCACCTCTGAATCAAAGCACCAAAATGATGCTGACTCATCCAATCCAAACCTATCCCATACCAAACTGACAACGCCAAATGCTATTTTTTCAATATCTCCACCCACTCATGGTAAAACTAAAATTTTACCACCGAGAAAAGGTCGGGGCCTGAAACTAGAAGCGATAGTACAAAAGATTACACCCAATGTTAAAAAAGCTTCCAATAACAATAGCAGCCACACAGATTCAGCATCAAATCATCATTCTGGAGTATCTCATGCAGAAATAACTGATTGCCACCCTGAGACTCGGGACCAAGACACTTGTGGTGATGGAAATTTCCCTAGAATTGGAACTGGGAGTGGGAGTTGCCTACCTTACATGGGTGAAGGTCTCTCCATGGATGAAATTATGTACTACAGGGGAGTGGAGGAAACTGGTCCTGTTCCTCCAACTGCCTATCCATGTGACCCCCACCAAGAACAACAGATCCTCAAACATGACATCACAGGGAACATTACTAGGAGTGCTGCTGGAGATATTGAACCAGACTTTGGGATGGGGACTTCGGTATCTCCAATGACTGAAAGAGAAGGTGTGGGAGAGAGAGGGAAAGATGAACTACGTATACCCTCTGATTTCACCCTTTTAGGACCCTTACCCCCTCCCCCACCATTACCCCGCCCTGTGCAGCCCTCCTCTCCTCCATCATCGTCTGCTTTGTCAGATATTCAACATTTCACTAATACATACCAACAACTGGAGACCAGGAGAGGAGAACACTCTGCAGCTAACCTGCTGAGGCAAAAACTGCAAGAAAGTGGCATGGGCTTGGGTATGGATGACTACCCAGGGACTGACTACTTTGGGACCCAGCCACCCCACCATAACCAGAATGCAGGCCCCTGTCTGATACCCAGAGCCCCACACGCCCATCAGTCGTATCAGCAACATCTAGTTCCATCTGCCAGGGCCGCATCTTCAATGACAGGCTTGCCACAATTGACAGAGCACAAGCCCCCAGAAAATATTGTGCCTAAAGGATATTTTCCATCAGGGAAGAAAAAGGGACGGCCTGTAGGTAGTGTGAATAAGCAAAAGCGTGCCCAGGTTCAAACCCAGCCTGTGTCTCTGAATACCCCCTCCATCACCCATGCAGCTGCTCCTACACCAACACATACGCCTGCCCATATTGCTACCCCTCCGACTGTTCCTACCACTAATGCCACAACTGAAACTCAAACCTCTCCACCAGCTGACATCAAAATGTCCTCTACTTGTGTTACTCCTGCTGTGTCTCAGACTGTGAAAGCAGATGTAGAAGATAACGATGTGCAACCGGTGACAGAAGTGAAATCGCGTCGACACCGCCAAAGGAAAGCGGAAGATGGGAGTGATGGAGTTTGGGGAGGTGGCAGGCGAAGGAGAAGGAGAGGAGTAGTACGACAAGTTGGTAAAGAGGAGCTGCAACCTGGAACAGGAATGGGAGGAAACTTTAGTGTGAGTGGACATTTCCCTGATTACAGAAAATCTGCCTTTGTCCCTTATATTCATGTGGAGAGAAAGGAAGAGGAGATAGGGGCTGTGTGCACAATTGTGAATGCTGAAGAGGAAAGAATGAAGGGAGAAAGTGGAGGAGAAGGAGGGACTGATAAAATTTTGAACTCCACTTTTTCTTCTCAAGGAACCAAGGGAGACAGAGAAATGGAGAAGGTGAAGGAAAAGAAAGAAGCAGAACAGGTAGATTCTGAACTTCTCCAGTCGTGCACAACAGGAAAGGCACTACCCTCATCTGGATATGTTCTCTTAGGAGCAGTGATGACAGAGTCAGACAATTTTGGCCCGCTTCTCTGCTGTCTATGCAAAAAGTGGGCTAACTACAAAAATCTTGGAGACCTCTATGGACCTTACTATCCTCCTGAATACACTACCAGGCTTGCAAAGAATCACACCCAGATTCGGCAGAGCCTGCTGACCAGAGTAGGTAATACAGCAGTTAATTTAGGAGCAGTGGCTACAGAATCTACCCAACAGGACATTCAACCGATCGAAACCCCAACTGACAAGTCTGTGACAGAAACTGATTCCCTCGGAAATCAGACTTCAGAGTTAGCATCTAATATTGCAAAAAATACAGAATGCTTAGAGAGCAGGGGAGAGATGCACAGTTTCTCTGACCACATTGGCCATGTCAGTGCTGAGATGGTACAAACCTGGGACGTGAAGCAAGAGCATACAATCGAAAGTGAGGTTTTGAAACAATGTAGACAACAGAACGACCTCGACGAAAAACAGGAACAACCACAGAACCAGCAGTGGCCGACGGAAGACGTACAGCAAAGGCCACAGCACAGAAAACTGACCTCTCACCCGCGAT
Organism: Megalops cyprinoides; assembly: GCF_013368585.1. NCBI lineage: Eukaryota > Metazoa > Chordata > Actinopteri > Elopiformes > Megalopidae > Megalops > Megalops cyprinoides. The sequence goes on along the minus strand of NC_050601.1, from coordinate 7,553,132 downwards.
TCAAAAGGCGACACAAATCCAGCGACGATTTGCCCAAGAGTACATCCACAAACAGTAAAGCCTTACTGCCATTCCAGCCCCCTCCACAGCTACTTAACCAGGACACCTCTGATCCTTTGGCACAGCTGGCACAGCTTCCTCAGATGCCCTTGGACCCAGAGGAATTGTGGGTGCACGAGGGATGTATAGTGTGGGCCAGCGGGGTTTACCTGGTCAACGGACGGCTGTATGGCCTAAAGGAGGCACTGGATGGTGCCAGAGACACAGTGAGTTTGTTTTCCATTCAAGTATCTGAACGTATTGTTGTGGGTTATTTGCAGATATATTTTTACAGTTTCTCAGTTATGTGTCTTGCATCCAGGGTGTTTAAGTTGGGGTTTTTATTACAGATTTTTCAGGTTTTATTCTTGACTCTTATTAGGGGTTCATTGGTTATTAATAATTACTAAATTTGGTTAACATTTCTATAAAATACATTGCAAGTACATACATAGGTAATATTTTTGGAGGCAGGGGCATAGATGTTCATATTCCAGGCGAACTATTCATAAAGGTGCACAATTAGCAATTTATTTCTTTATTAGCGGTTGACCTCTGCCAGCTTCACCCATGGTCTCAGTCCCAGTGAAATTAAACCAAATAAGTTAGAGGCCAGAAATTTCACTGCTTATTCCTACTCGACAGGGGCCACCCAAAAACAGGGACACATGTGAACTGAGTGATAAATTTCATGGCACAGTCACTTGTGGAAAAGGTTTATTGCACTCTTTGTTGGCTACATTGATTCTGTAGTATGTGTGTTTACCTTGCACATACAAAGTAAACCAGAAGCTTCCCTAATGATTAAAAAAACTTTGCATTTCGGATTCGAATTTCATACTGCACGAAACGTTTCACCACTTCCTGCTCTAATCTGGTGGGATTTTTTTTTCCCCCTGGTGTAAATTAAAAAGGACTTAAAGCAGTTATGGATTTGGGTTTTCTTCTGCTTACCAGTTAAGAAGGAAAATTTGCAAGCCCTAACTATTGACAATTGAGTGTTTTTGCAGTTACAGTGTAGTCTTTCTCTTGTCGTATGTTTTTATATTTAGTGAGTGCGTGCTCTGCAGTATTCCTCTCTGTGTCTCTGACAGTGCTGCTCACACTGTGATGTGGTTGGTTCCACCCTGGGCTGCTACAGTAAGGGCTGCACACTGAGATATCACTATCTGTGTGCCCTGGAGGCAGGTGAGAGTGCATAATAGGGCATTTTCCTAATGCTGATGGTGTAATTAGCCAGCTGCTTAGTTTTTTTTTTTCCATAATATCAGCAAATGTGTGCCTTTCTTGTAACAGCACGTAAGTACATGTATACCTTAGATGAGACACTGCACCTGTACCCTTGAAAAGGGCACTTAAATTTCAGTTGATGCAATAAAAAAATACATCTGTGTAGTTTCCTGTGCATAAAATGTAAAATCGCAAGCCTCTCGTAAAGAAATACATAAAAACATTTAGTTTTTTATGCTTCCCTTTCCAGACTGCTCTCTGAACGAAGAAAACTTTTCACTGCGATGTCCGAAGCACAAGGTAAGAATAGCTGCTCATCGTTTTGGGTGTGCTGGAAAGGTAACCAATGAAATGTTGCTCTTTAGTTACTGTAACACATTATGGCACCTTGTTCTCCATAATATCATCCTTTCTCTGTCCCAATGATCAATCAATAAAAATGTGGTGCGGCACATTTGAATTGTCACAACGCATTGGAGAGAGTGTTTTCCAGAGAGAACCAAAAAAAAACTAGAAAACGCTCCCAGTGATTCCTCCATACAGATTGATCAGAAAATAATAACAATCATTATACCTTTGATTTGGACATCAAATAAAATGATTTTGTCACATTTAATTTAAACAATTAGTTTAAATATTACGTCCTAATGGGTGTTTCCGTACATTACATTTCAGCATTCATCTTTGTGGTCTTATCTGTACACTCAGTTTTTTTTTTTATTTCTTTTTTAAGAGAGTCTAGTAAAGCTGTCTGCTGAAGCTTATTGAGATGAGTCCAGTCAGTAGGATAAGAAACATAGGTTGCTATTACTTAAAGTTGACATTTACACTAAACATGTTTTTTCCACTCAGGGAGCTTTTATTGCAATGAACAGTTTGCCACTATTGTAAGTGGGAGGAGAAAAGGCCTATTCTTGTCACCGAGCTCTTTATTTTGTTGTGTTTTTACATGCTTGTATAGGACTTGATTAAGGAGTGATAACCTACTGTCTCTCTGTCTTCCATATGCTCATTTTCTTGCTCTCTCCCACTCTCCCTCTAATTCTGCAGTTCCCTCAGAACAGTGGACCAGTGAAGTCCGTGTACCCCGAGCAGTCAGAGAGAGGCTGAGAGACCCACAGAGGGAGGGAATTTGACGACTGGGACAGGTGCGAGGAAAAGGAGGAGAGAGAACATAGATAATCAATACGTGACAGATTGTGATACTAGAGAGGTTATGCACCTGCCTTTTATTTCTATACTACTGCATTAGACATTAATTATTGTTGAGGCGTACAAATGCTGTGCGCGTGCATGTGCGTGTGGTGTATGTGTGTGTGTGTGTGTGTGTGTGAGAGAGAGAAAGAGAGAGAGAGAGGAAGAAGTCTTAAGGTGAAAGCTATAATTAGAGGCCCAGACTTTCGATTTGTGTGTACATGTGTAGCACAACGTGTGCTTCTTGGAATTTACAGTTGTGTACTACAGCCGCCAGTTTGAATTTGACGGGGTTGTATTTTTTTGTTTTTTTTTTGGTCTGTTTGCTTGCATAGGTGCACGGGAACAATACAGGAGGGAGGACTAAGAAGCTGCCGAGGATTCCTTTTGTGAAACGACAAAGAAGGGAGCAGATCACAGAGACAGATGAACAAAATGAGGAATAAATAACACTTTTCAAAAAAAAAAAAAAAAAACAGGAAAAAAATATTTTTTTTAGTAAAGTAAAAAAAAAAAAAAAGATCATTTTGGGGGGGCTTAATTTTCTGACCTCACTTTAAAAAAATAAATAAAAAAGAAATAACGAGCAAAGGAACACATAGGAAGGAGTGGGGGGGGGGGGGGCGCATATGAGATGAGAAGGATAGAAACAGAGAGAAATGGATGGAAAGAATAAACCAGAATAAGAGAGGAAGGATGAAGAAGTGCAAAAGAAAGACTTGTGATTCCTCTCAAACAAACTTTGAATGTGTGAACATATTTTGAACTGTTTCACTTTTCTCACGTCATTGCTATTGCTTTATTTTTTTAAACTTCAAAAACTTTAAAAGAGGGAATTGGGAGCGAGTGCGTGGGAGGACAGCAAGAGAATGTTGGAGTGAAAAGGTTGCAGCAGAGGAAGGGAAAGAGAGGCAATGTATTAACATCTATTATCAGTAGTATTAGTAGTAGTAGTAGCGTCATCATTATCTTTATTATTATTTTTATTATTCTATTCATTTTTATCAGCATCAGTATTTTCTACTCAAATCTGAATGGAAGCATCGGAGTTTAAATTTCAATATCAAATAATGAAAGAGAGGACTTTAAAATACAAAAGTAAATGTCTGTTAAAAGATTCCATTTTGTCACCACATTATGCCTGAGCCGTGAAGAAGTAGGATGACATCATTTTGGAATGTCAGGGTTGAGCTGCCGCGGAGACATTATTGCCTTGGAGAATGGACGATTGTAGCCTTTGTGTGTGCGTGTATGTGTGGATGAGTGTGTGCATGTGTGTGTGTGCATTATCAGTCCTTGGTAAAGTGTTCTTATTTTTCCATCTTTGGGTTTCTACAAAGCAGATGGTATACATAAGAATTAAATGGACATAGTCTTATTTTTGAGACAAGGAAAAGATACCAGTTGATAGGAAGCTTGGACCCACAAGAGGGAGAGATGAGGTTGTTGTCCTAAAAGTTGCATCTTTCACAACAGTGAACTGACGCTCTAATAAAAAAAACAACAAGTGAGAGTGGGGTTCAAATAGAATGAAGTGTCAGTATTTTTAGTGCTTTGAATGGGTTCAGTGGTTAAGGAGACAGGGATGTGGATGGACAGAAACATTTATTCATCCAAAAGAAGCATCACTAATATCCATGGAGAAGTAAACTTATCTGTATTACTGTCTTTATTATTTCTATCATTTTTTATTCTGGTAAAAAAAAAATCAAACAAAAATGACAATGTTGAAAACATGTTGTATTACGTATCAATATGAATATGAATTATACATATAATTACAAAAAAATGAAAAAAGCACATAATGAATTTTGTCTTTTCTTTAAACTTTTCTGTCTAGTTGTCTTTATTCATTTACAATGTGTGTCGTACCTTATTTGTGAATCTTAAATATTCTTGTATCCTGATATGCATCTATGAATTATTTTTTGTCTATCCAATGTTTCTATTTAACTTGTCTTGTAGTTTTTTTTTTACTCACTCAGTAAGGGTGTTGTCTTTTTCCATAATACCTATGACCAGGAAGTTAAAAAGTATCATCCTAAGAGACAAAATGCTCTTTTCATAAAGTTTGGGCTGGCACTTTCACAGTCACAGGATAAAGACAAGTACTGCTCAGCTGAAGGGACATAGCAGTGGTATGGCGTAATATCAAAAGGGTCACCCCTATGGCTGTGTCAAAATGATCATTCCTCTATTCTGGAAGTCAGTGTTAATATATGCTGTAGATAAATGGACAGCTGAAGGTGTTATGATTAGCACTGGTTGTTATCCCTGGTGTTTCCCATGTTTGTGATGAGCGAGTTTCATATTCACTGATGTGTAAAGCATTGGTCATATTATCCTCAGTAATTGCCATTTTATCACTCTTTATCGATTGCACCACTCTGAGCATCAGTGCAGCCTTGAAGATCTGAGGAGTATATCAGATACAGACTATAGTGATCCCTTCCATTCTGGCTCAATTCATAGTGTCATATTGCTCTCATAACCTCACAGCCAGTTTGTATTCACTCTATCAATCATGCTACTGTCCAGCCCAATATGTCAATGTGTATATTTAATAACCCTCTCCCCCCTTCCTTACCCCTCAGCCAAACCCATAATACTTTCACTCCCTCAGTAACTAGCATAGTCTTACCGAAAGAACCATTGTAAGCTTTCAGTTTCTGTTCCTGGGCACCAAAGCTCCAAATGCGTTTGCTGCTGTTGAACTCGAAGTGACGCTGAGATACACCGTATTGCAAGACCGCAGAAACCAAAGGCATTGCTCATGGCTGAGTGAATTCCAAGTGCCATTTATAAAGACCAGAACCATGAGCACATGCAGGCGAGTACTGGGAAAGGTTATTTGACAGGGTGCAGTCAGAATGATAATATGCCACCAAGTTATGCACCCCCTCACTTCACTTACTTCTGCACTAAACTTCAGCTTTTGGCTTTGCCAGTTAACCCCCACCCCACCCCCAACTCCGAAAACAAGTTAATAAGTATCTCATAAACTGTTGTAATTTCAGGAACTGACGCCTTTTGTCTCCTGCTTTCTGCAGCGCCAGCCACATATTCACTGTTCTGACCACACGGCTTTAGTAGAGGCCTACTCTAATTTCTCCAGTCAGAAAAAAATGGTCTACTCTAAAGTAGTCCAACAGTCTACATTATGCACAAAGAGCAATTGATTTGATTAGCATGTACATAATTTAGTTTCACTAAACTAAAATGCCTCTGTAAATACAGAGCTTAATAATTAGCCATTACATTTACATTTGGTAGTTGGGAGTGTGAGGATGAGGTTGTTTTTAAGCATTGGAATCGTTGAGTGATTGTAGGGAGCAATGCAAAAGTTGGATTGGACACTGGATTTGTTTACACAGTAAGCCTGCTTCATGTTCACGTGGCTGTTTTGGTTTTTATCGGTTTCTATTATGAATGTACCCAGCTACTTTAGGTTGTTTGTTGGTGATTGTATTTGCAACTTAATTCATCCTGGTTATTTTACACCAGACCGGGTCAGCAGAGAGCATTGAAACATTTTCATAAAGCATTTTTTTTCTGGGGTTTTAGTCTCTTGATTTTGTTGGATCTGCATGGGTAGTTTTCTCATGACTCCACACTCTTCCCGCCACTGAGTGTCAGAGCGCCAACGAGGGAAAGGAAGGGTTGACAAGCCAGGTGCACACATTGATGAACAGAGTAATGAGGTCTTTATTCTGAGAGGGAGCTTAGCTGGGCATAAGCCGGTCCAAATCCAGCCAAGCTGCCCCCCCTCAGGTTTTCTTTTTCTTTTTTTGTGATTCTGTGTTGCCTGCGTGTTGGTTTTCCTTCCCTCATTCGACCGAAGGCAGCACCCATATAGCAAGAGGTGGGGCAGGAGTATTAAAGAGACAATGAGATCATTTGGCGGTAGAGACACCAGTGATTTATATGCTTATTCTCTGACTGTTGAGTTGGGTGCAGAGTGCTTTAAAAAAGTGAGCACTTGCATAAAACATCAATGATTTGCAAATGATAGGAGCGATGATTACTCCCCCATACTACTGTGTGCTTACTTGCGAATGTGACGTGGGCTGAGAGGGTGGCTGTAGAGGCGGCGGACGAGCATTTACAGTGAGGAGTTAAGTTCCTGGGATATGTGATCACCCAAGAGGCAACCAAGTGGCAACCAATCCTGAGAAGAGGGCAGAGGTTCAGGATTGGCCAGTGCCTACCACCATCAAGCAGGTGCGTGCATTCCTGAGGTTTGTAGGGTGGTACTGAAATTTTTATCCTGTCCTTCTCTACGATCACAGCTCCCCTTCATGGCCTGTTCACCAGAACTGCCAAAAATATAATAGGAAAAGGAAATATACAGTAACTGACCTGTGAATTGTTCCCCAGAATGTCAGAAGACATTTGTGATGTTCATACCCAAGTGTGCAACTAGCATGTTAACTAGAGTGCTAACCCCATGAATACTTCTTGTTCTTCTTCTTTCTTTGGTAATGGTCTTAAAGAAAAATATTAATTTTCCGCTCTCTGCCTTTTGGACATTTGTTCATAAAGTCTCGTTATTTTTTATTTTATTTTGTTGCCTCTTATTTTTTTTTAATTTTCTCTTTGTTAGAAAGCACACTGACAGAACTGTACGAAAAGTGCTGCATAAATCTAATGATTATAATTTTCGAAGTCACAGAATGTACAACACAGAGGTGAAGAAATAGCAGAATTGAACTCACTCTTACATTCATTGTCTCAGTCTTTTCATACCTCCTTATCTCCAGAATGTTACTCAGTCATCAGTTACTCAGGCATCAACTTCACTGTTTATGTTTGTCTAACAAACAAATTTCAAGAATTTAAGCATATGCCTTTAGGTCAAAATGTCTTTGAATGCGTGTTTCCCATTATCTTAAATCAGGTGTGTCCAGACTTTCGACCAGAACTGTATGTACCATGTAACTAAGATCGTGTAATGGCGAACGTCAAGGGAGAGGTGAAACAGACCGGGATTGGTTTGCAAGACAGACAAAAGTAGGGGATGAGCACGGAAAGAGAGACTGATGTGTAAATATAGACAGAAAATGAAAACAGATTGAACCTGGCTGTCCTCTGTGGATTAAGTGTTGTATCAATGGATTAAAAAGAGTGGATGATGTGGAGGAGGAGTTAATAAAATCACACACACTGACTTACTGACTGGGGGCAGGAGGGTACAGTACAGTAGATATACCCCCTCCCTGGAGCAAGGTTAAAACAGGGTTGAATAACACTGTGCTGACACAGAGAAAGGGATGGAGAGAAGAGGGAGGGAGGGGAGAGAGAGAGATTACTTAAACACATTTCAGTCTTTCATTCAATTCTAATGGGAACAGAGGAGAGAGAGAGGGAGACAAATAGCATCAGACAACAGGTAAGTCATATTTCGAATAATCACCTTGGCACTTGTTACCATTTCTCTTACAATGTCTGCTTCCAATTCAGTTTATTCTGCCAAAGCAAATCATTTCGGTCATACTCAATTATCTGTCTAATGTTGTTAGAGTATGATCACTACTAATTTATTTGAGCAGTGAATGTATTGATTGACTGTACGTTGCTTGCCTTTGCATTCTGAACCGCTGCCACAGACAATCTCCTCATGTTGAATTCCTTCAGTTGAATTCCACCCGCTGTTTTCGCTCACTCGCTCGCTGGGTTCCTTCCTTTTTCCCTCTCTCCCTTCTGCTGACAGTCGTTTTCTTTCGCCCTGTCACCCACTTACTGCTATCACTGACCCCACCCTATCTGTGTGTCTACACGTACCCCCACCCAAATATCAGTTCCAGTGGGTTAGGTGTTGCTGTTACATCTTCTGAAATGATTGCCGCCAGTTGTCAGAGGGTTTTTGTCGTGATACCATTAGCCCCCACTCTGTTGCGAAAAGCCAGTGTCTGCTCCCTCTGCCTCCCTTGTATTTGTGCCCTGATTTGAGAGTTGACTGATTCTTGCTTAAATACAGCAGCGGGGGTTACCTACTTTCTTTTACAAGGTCAGCGATGGCAAGGGGGACACACCTGAAACCAGCACACGTTTTGCTTGAAGTTTTATTCAGCACTTCACAAAGTACCTTAACAATTCAGCGGTGACTGAATCCTTAATGTGCATATTTACCTAAACTAAGCATGCAGAGACATACAGTACTTATCATGTACAGCATAGCAGGGGGAAAAAAAGTAGGAACCTGGCACTGATTCCAGAATGATTTGATGTGCAGCGTGTTACCAGTAGGAATTACACGCTCTCTTTCCATCTCTCTCTCTCTCTCTCTGCCTCCACCTCTCTCTCTTCACCGCAGGTATGGCTCTGCTGGCGGTGGTGCGCTCCCCGTCTCTCACTTTCCTCCAGACGGTAGTGTCCCTCCTGCTGTCGGCGGTGGCGCTCCTGTCATCCTACTGGTGCGAGGGCAGGCAGAAGGTGCCCAAGCCGCTGTGCTCCCCGACCAAGCGCACCAACTGCATCCCCATGCCGGGGCACGAGGGCGACGTGCAGTTCTCCTGGGAGACGGGCGACGACCGCTTCATCTTCCCCAGCTTCCACTCGGGCCTGTGGATCAGCTGCGAGGAGAACATCTACACCGACGAGTGGGGTGAGTGGGGGGACGTGGGACAAGTGGGGCGGTTGGTGGGGTGCCACGGGCGGGTGGGGAGAGTGGGGGTCCGTGGTTTGCGCGGGGGACGTGGGGTTGTTGGGGGTGCGTCAGTGTGGGCGAGTACCAGCTGGGGTGGATCTGCAGGCACTAGCATAGCCACCTACTCACGAAAGCTTTATGAAACAGTGTCATGTGTATGTGTATCCACAAGGAAGCGCAGGGAAAAAAATACCATTAATTAAATCATCATAAATAGAATGAGCGTAGGCCGAAAAACATATGGAGCGTATTTCAAAATGTACCAGAGCTGTGGTCGTGCAGTACGGCCCAAACTCTCGCTAAAGAGGATTACCCTGCGTCTGCTCAGGGAGATTTCAACTGCAACAGGCATGATTGAATTAAAGATTAGAATAGAAAATGGAGAAAAAGTCGACATAACACTGACACACCGACTTACCGGACTGAACTCACCATAGCATATGCATGTTAAATCTGCTCTGAGGGTTGAGAAGAATTGGGAATACTGCCTTTTTTACAGAGAAAGGGGATTTGTGGGCATTTTGTAGGAAAATGAAAATTCTCCGAAATAGTTATTCAAAACACATTGCTATGACTTAACTTATATGTTTGACCCTGGGGAAAATAATTCTTGAGGCACAGGTCAAAGAAATTTCCCCTCTGTCAAACCCAATTTCAGAGAAGACCCCTCAAATCCTGTCATTTTCAATCTTATGACAAATGCTACATATTTATGATACATGCATTGCACAGAATTGATTTGGATTGTATATGTGCGTATGGATATGAATACAACCATTAGAGGTTAGAGCCGGCATGAATGGGCAGTGATCTTATACTGGAATGTGATATAGTGCTTTTATGGAATTGAAGGCTGGGTGGCTGTAACCGACCTATGGAGGGTTTGGGGTTTTATTTAATCCCATCCATAGGATTGCGTCCAACTGTCACGTAGAGCCTATGATGACAAGTAGTGTGACTGTGATTGTGATGTATGGCAGTGTGTGTACTTGACTTCCCTTAGTTTCTAGGCTGCCTAATCAAGTTGCACAAGTTAACTTGTGGTAGGGCTTGAATAGTGTTGCATAGTGTTGCATGGCGTTGGATAGTAATACTCACACTCACTGGTAGTGTTGTTAGCCTGGTCTGACACTGTTGCTCATTCAGCTTGAATGGAGACACTTTTGTTCTTTTGTGTTGGAAGTCGCTCTGGAAAAGAGCATCTGCTGAATGAATGTAATGTTATGTAATGCAATTGCTCCGGACTCAGCTCCTCTCTCCTTCTGTCTTTCAGAGGAGAAGTGCCGCAGCTTCATGGCCCTCACTCCCCCGTCTGAGAAAGGTAATTTCCGTCTCTGCGTGCAGCGGAGGCACCTCGCCGTGCCGTTTGTTCCTCTGTCCGCACTGCTCCTGGAGAGCCGCTGTCTAGCAGGTTTTTCCAGTCCTGCTCAAACCACAAAGGTTTCTCAGAGACGAGAGGGGCCGAGCAGCGGCGGCGGCGGTGGCAGCGGCCAGCGGGCGTGTGCAGCGTGCCCGCACCGATCCTCCGCTCTCTGTCTCCGCAGGGATCCTGTGGCTGTGCGTCACCATGGAGCTGATGTACATCGGCCTGCTGAGCACCAGCTGCGTGCTGCTGCTGGTGCAGCTGTGTATGCGCACCTGGCTGCCCGACGCTCAGCGCTGGGGGCTGCTGCTCAACGCCTTCTCCGCCGTCTTCACCGTGTTAGCAGGCACGTACAGGCCCCCTGTCTGTAGCTGTGTTTGATATTAATACCGCTGCCTTGCTCTTTAGTATCGCCTTTCACCCTATCCTGCAGCTCGCGCCGTTTGTGTGTGCGAGTGCGTGTGCATGCATGCACAAGGTATGTGCCTGTCAGTGTGCTCTTTGTGTGTGTGCACATTTAAGTTAAAATTACCTTTAGTGTTATTACAGGCATTTAATAATAATTTCCAATAGTATTAATGAAGAATCATATTCATAAATAATGAATGATTTATACATATGCATGCATATATGTATATATTGTTTCTTTCTCCCTCTCTCACCACCCAAATTCTCATTCGGACACTCTCTTTCCTCCTTTACCCCCCCCCCCCCCCCCTCCCTCTCTCTCAGGGCTCTTGGGTATGGTGGCTCATATGATGTTCATGCAGGTGTTCCAGGTGACTGCCTCTATGGGGCCAGAGGACTTTAAACCACACAGCTACGGCTATTCCTGGGCGTACTAGTGAGTAACTGTCCTTATATGTCACCGTGGTGTCACTGGCATTGTCTCCTGTTCTGATTTGTGCACGAGGCTCACAAATTTTTTTGTGAGGCTGCACCTTCACATGGGAAATCAGTCAGAGCTTGGATTCCTACGAGGCAAAACATTCAGTCAGTGCACTGAATAATAACCATGCTAATAAGCATGCTACAGTATACAGTTTGCAATAGTGCTGTGATAGACTTAACAATCTTAGTTTTACACTGCATTTTAAATTCTTCTGAGGTCTCTGATCATCAATCTTTGGTTGAAGAGTTTGCTCACCTATACTTTTTTTTGTATCCATTCATTTTCACTTATTAAGTATTTTGATTATTGAATAGTGATATGTACAACTGACAGCAGTGTAGCACAGTGGTAAGGCGCACGGCTCAGAACCAAAAGGTTGCAGGTTCAGTGCCCTGTTGTGGCACTGCAGCTGTACCCCTCGGCAGAGTAATTAACCCAGAACTGCCTCTGTAAATATCCAGCAGTACAAATGGACGTGTAAAAGTTATCCATTTGTACTTAGGACATTACTTATATAACATGCTCTGCATAAGAGTGTCTGCTAAATGATAATTATGCAAAACAATGTAATATTACCATTTTACCTTTTCTCCTTTCTTTGTATTTTACTTTCCCCCTCTCTCTTCCACTTTTTTTGTCTCTCCACATCCATACGTCCGTCTTCTCAGTGTGGCTTGGGCTGCCTTCTCCCTTTGCATGTCGTCAGGCGTCTCCACACTTAACAACTACACCAAAACCGTCCTGCTAGGAAAATTCAAACACAAAGCATGGACATATCCTTGTAAAATCTCAGAAATACCTCCCCAGCCACCTCCGGCCCCCTTCTACTGCCCTCCCCCTCCACCTATACCTCCCCCATCTCCACCTCCTCCACCTCTCTCCCCTTTATCTCCTTATTACAGTCCTCCAACTCCCCAACTCCCTGCTCAAACACCCCCTTCTCCTCCACCTCTCCCTCCTTCTATGTCTCCCTATTACTCCCCCTCAGTGTCCTCCTCACCTCCCTTTCTGCCTCGACCCAGTTATATACCACATTACTCGGAAGAGGATTCTAGTGGCCCACTCTGATGATGTCACCTGAAATAAACATAGCTTTCCACCTCAAAATATTCTGTGCATTTGGTCTTGTGTTAGATTGATTTTTCCTCAGACCAGTGATGTTGCTAAACTGATTTGAACACTTCATATTTAACCCCAAACTGAAAAGTGGGATCATGGGATCTTCTTCATGTAACTAGTGCTGTGGCCCATTTATTTGCAGTGGATGCTGTTGTACGTATGCCATGAGGTTTACCCAGGAAGACCAAGGACTAACAAATCTTACATACAAATTATGATATGCATAGAATCAAATGTTGTGATGTAGACAACTTGAAAACCACTGCTCTATCCCACAAATTTTCATGTACTGTGCTACTAGTACGAAAACTCCATGTAGGATACAAGTCACCAATCTAATAACTATTGTATATGTGAATAATAAAGAGAAAATAACTTTATAATATAATGACGTTGTTTCATTTATCTATCACCTGAGGCAAATGTCAAACCAGTGAGCCTTAAGAGCGTTACTTTTTTAATGTAAAAAAAGGAATTTTATTTCAGTTTCTGTCTTTACAATGCAATTTCAAAGGACACTTTTTTTTCCCCCAAGGAATCACAGCTCTGCCACACTCAATAAATTACAAACCCAGTCAATTAAGGCTGAGTCCACTTCAGGCGGGAACTCGGGTCTGGTGTCGTACATGTGCGACTCTACAGAAGCAGTCAAGCATGATCCAACATCATCCACCAGGGATCGGTATGGCACAGCACCATGCTTCTACGGTGAGGTCAAGGAGGACATACTGATCTCACATGAGCAGATGGGGAGAAGTATGTAAAGCACCAACTCTGCCACAGTGAGGATAATTAGCGTGGAATTCACATGGGACAACAGGCGAGTCATCCAAGAGAGTATGGATGAAATTCAGATGGGGTCATACAAAGCAGTACGCGCTGTCTGCATATTCCAACAACTACTCTTATTGCACACTGAAACATACTTTTTCCAGTAAAAAATATAAATCCCTCAAAGAGTGGAAAGTAAATGTCGAAATAAGGCTTAGGAGTCATGTGCAAGAAGGATACTGATCTCAAAATGAGATGCACTTATGGAATAAACATATTTGAATATTTAAAGCTGATCTTTTCTTATTTTAAAATAATCTGATGAGACCATAGGATAATCTGGTTTTACATAAGACCAGGGTATTTTTATTACTTTTTTTTCCACAGTGCGGTGCAGGAGGATCAGTTCAGTATATTACACTACTCTCCACTGGTAATATTCATGACTTTGAGTCAAGAATGATATGGGCCAAATGTCTGACTGTTTGTGTAACCTTCATTTCATAACTATAATTTCAATGAACAAAATTAAGAGCAACCCAAGTACCACAAAATAATACAACTGTGATAATAACCATAATTAATAATGAACAAATGAATTTTAATTAAAAAATCATCAATACAATTGTATTAGACACAAGAAGCTTACTTGAAAAACAATTCTTTATTTTTACACATATCACAATGTGCTTATAAAGTCAACAAATATGTCCTATCCAGGCTCAAGGCACTGTCTTTGTACTTTCTATAAACATGCCTGAGAGATGTTTCAGTCTAGATGTAAATGTTGTTTCTGTTACTGCCTTTCTAGCGGCAGAGAATAAAAAAAACACAATAAATTGGTAAACGGATCATGGTGTTACTGCCTCAATGGTGAAAATTATTAGATTAGAACATCTAGGAATTACCTCTTGAAAGAGCTGAAAACCTTCTGCTGAATTTGTATGAAATGGAATAAGATGCCTTGCAGTGGAATAGATGAAAGCACTGTCTATGTACAACCACACAGAACAATAACATGTAACATAATAATTTGCATAGTCAAAAGTATTTAAAAATATATGAAGCTGCCCAGTTAGAAATTTGGTTAGTATTACTTTTTTAATTCCAGTACTGAGATATAGTGTATGGAGTTTAATCTGTATTTTATAATGGAGAAATATTTGGTCCTTTTAATCCTAATATGGTTTTTGTTAGTGCCACCACTGTTTTCTTGTCTGTTATTTCCTCTCTACTCTCCTCTCTCCTTTATATAGGATTTACAGAAATTGAGAAATAAATATGTCAAGCCTAATACAAAAACTGTTAGTTAAAGAGTTACTCCATGTGTTTCTCACCCTTCATCCCCCCTCTCTTCCATCCCATTCCATCCTCTTATATTCTTCTTTCCTCTTTAACTATTTCTACAAATAAAGTTGTTTTTATAGGATTCTGCAACTATTTAAAACATTACGTGACTCAGAATGTAAAGAAGAATAGAAAAGTAAGGATATCCCACCCCCCCCCCCCTCCTCCTCCTCCTCCCCCCACCCCCATATCTCCATTTCTACATATTGGGTTTTTCTTTCATTGCTTTTTGTCCTCTAATGATGATGTGCCTCGTTCTTCCGTCCCAGGCCTTACGCTGTCTTCTTGCGTAGAACGAAGTAGATGATGCTGGAGATGAAGGTGAGGACGAAGGAGATCCACGCTAGGATGAAGGAGTGTCCGTACCAGCCATTCTTCTCGTCCTTGTGGAAGATGTCGGTGTAGATGGAGGCAGCGATCATGATACACAGGCCTGAGAGAGTGAAGGGGGTGGGGGGGTGGGGGGGAGGAGTGGAGGGGAGGAGAGAGAAGAGAGAGGAAAGGACGAGAAGAAGAGGTTAGTAAGTGACAAATAAAAAACATGCTTCTAGAAAGCTAAAAGGCCACCGTTGACCTGTGGGATCTGTTCCAAGATCCAGTGCCACTCCTACTGTGCATTCCTGGCCATGAATTAAGGCCTCACAGCCCGGAATAATTACAAACACATCGTGGCTGTTGTCTGATTAAGATCTGATGATCCGGACAGAGGATTTCAGTCATGCCACTGACTGACAGCTTCTATGCAAAAAAAAAAAAAAATCCTAAACGAACCAGCATTCAGTTATGTGTGATTTTTCAAAATATGTTTCCTTCTCTTCATCAGTGAGAAAGGCAGAAGATCCCACACATTTTGTACTAGTCTACTGATCTCAAGTACTGCACAGACTACAAGCACAAGCTTGCATATATAAAAGCCCTATAAATACACATATAGACCCTAACACCAGTTATAGGTCCAGTCAAAAATACTTTATCAATGGAAATAAATATGTCAGATTCCACCCTTTAACATGAAAATTCTGTCCATGCCTTGTTAAACTGATAGTTAATAAACAAAAGAGGTACACTCACATCTAAGGAATTTTTTAAGTTCTGGGTGTGGTGTGGCCAAATTACTTTAAGCCATACATCGTGTGTGTACTACAATTGCTAAGATCTGCCTGTAAATAGTCTGGTCTCCATATATGTTTTTTTATATGCTCTTTTCATATAGTAATGTGACATCACACACTTGACAAGCATTTAACTGCAGACACACCCTGGCTTGAATAATTGTTGGGATGAGGTCACCACCACTGACGTGGTCTCTATATATACCTCAACCTTTTGTGTGCCTTTGAGGCTTGATGAAGACCTGTCTGGTCAAAAAATCGCCTAGTAAACACTTCCTCAGGAGCAACACAACAGCAAGCTGAAAATTATCAGAACTATTTAAATTAGAGGCTGGAACCATTTGGCTGCACACATAAGAAACATTGCCTGTGCAGTTTCCCTTGTGATTAACAACGTCTTGACTCTAGGACTTACAGGCAATGAGCTGGAAGATTCCGGAGAAGGTGAATCTCTGTCCCTTGGCCAGGGTGAAGAGCTGACCCACAAACACAAACAGCCCCAAGATGGCGAATATGCAGGCCAGCACCGTGGTGGCCTGCACTGCCTGGAGATACTCTGTAGGGGGAGACAGAGAGGTGGTTTATGCAATGCAGACAAACAGCAGACACAACTATATATTAGCTTCCCAGTATCAGACAGTTATCCAAAGTCCACAGAGCAGTATTGCCAAAGTAAGGAAGCAAATAAATAAGAATAAAAAGTTGTCTTTAAAGGAACAATTAACAGGACCATACTAATAGAAAACAAATATTCTCCCAATGTACTACACAATCATTTTTACTATAGTCCAGAACACCACCTTCCCTTTCTAGAACTCTTTGAAAAACTAACTTACACTGATAAGAACAGAAATAATAATAAATATGTTTTGTTGTTATGCAATGACTATCCTTTGTTCAAGCTATGGCAATGACACTCTTTGGCTGTGAGATAAATATTTCTTCCTCGCTCTGAACAAGTAACACATTTTTCTCCATGGGATACATATTTGATATTAATTATTATACATGTATATATATACAAACCATGTACATTTGTGCAGTGTACTTACACTGCCTTCTCTGATTGTATTATGATTAACTGTGTGTGCCAATAATTAACTGTACATCATTTCACAGCACTGACAGTGGCACAGGGACTGAGTGATTTCTATACAGTTTACAGAAGGCAGATCTTTGCCCATCCCGACTGCACTGACAAATAACATGTTTGCGGGTTTACCGTGGTGCTGTTGGTAGTACTCTGGCAGTTCAGTGTAGTTCCACACTCCATTCATCTTCACCCATCTCGCCCATATGTCTGTGGAAATTGTGTCTGTGAACCACCAGGCCTGAGAAAAACAGGATTTAATACAATAACAGAAGGACAAGCACAGCCATCCGTTTTTCACAAGTTTGGGGTTATAAAGATCAAAAGAATGCACAACCTGTAATGCTATAATGGCTCTCAGGTTTAGTTACGACAGTCCCAAAAAACAACTTTTCAACCTGTCAGGTTTTCTTAGACAAGCGGTTAAACAAAAAAAAAAAATGGCATTCACACAGTGACAGTGGCACGATGACGCAACGTGGGCTAACCTGTCTCCCTCATGTCAGGCATGTCAGTCAGCTCAGTTATGTGCTTCAGCAAACAAACCACAAATATCTGTGCCAGCCCAAAACCAACAAGGCACAGCAGTGCAAGCACTGGTTTGGTCAAAAAACTTTTCTCTGCATTTTATCAGTTCTGGCAATGTGTGTATTCTGCTAATGTCTGGATTTATCTGCTAAGGTGCTGAGAAAGAGAGAGAGAGGGAAGGGCGCACTTACATTGTCAATTGTCGCAACGAGGAGGAGGATGATGGTGGTGATGTGAAGGAGGAAGATTCCGCCCAGGAGAACCAGCATGGTGACTGAGAGGGAGAGGGAGAGAGAGACACAAGAGAAGCTTGAGAGGAACGCTACGGTAATTATGATGGCTGACTGTGCTGCACATTGGCTTTGGCCTTCAGTGTAACTTGGTGAAATAAAGGCGAGGGACAGGACTGGCGGGGGGGAGAGCACAGCGTAGCTACAGCACTGGAGATCAGCCGAAGTGCAGTGGAGTGCGGCGGTTAGCACCCCTGCTAGTCATGGAAACAGCCCTCAAGTTTTATCCCCTCAGGGCAAGACATGCACAAATTCTATTGGGTACAAAATGCACACTGGCACAGCACTTCAGGACTCCAGACACAGAGAGGTTGCTCCAAGAAAGAGACAGAGAGAGACCGGTAAATTGGTCTGAATGCAAACACAGATAAATTGACTGGACACCACCACCTTGTGCTATAGGAAAAAGAGAGGGAGACAGGGAGTGCTAAAAAGAGAGGTATTGGTGGGGCGATGCGTTGCAACTTGTTCCCTGACGTTTCACAAAAACACCACTCCTTAAAATAACAGCACCGAATACCTGACTACCTGTCAGCCCCACACCCCAGCGCCGCCTGTACACATACCTTAACATGCACACAAATCCACCGCAATCGAGAAACCGCTGCACTCAACACTAACCAACACTTATTACTGGTGTATTTAAGTTCATTGTTTTACTCCAGTGTGTATGTATTATCGTATTATTGCAGCGTGTCAGAATATCAAACCGAACAGTTAGTCCTGTTCATCCATCCATTCATTCATTTATTCTATTCATACAATTATTCATTCATTTAGCAGATGTCTTCATCCCAGGCAATCCTTACTGTTTATGTACTTCTACACCAATTTCATTTCAGAACAAATTATTAAGTACATAATGGAATTATTAAACGTATAACAGAAATTAATGTTTTAGGTTTGGTAGGCAATTTGTGCGCAAGGAACAAAGTAATGTGACAAGGTAGCAGTAGCAATCGCAGTGTGGAATAGCTTTTTAGAGACTGAAATCTAATCTGGACAGTGGCTGGTTTGAATCCCAGGCTGTATTATATCATTGAGCAATCAGAATTGCTTCATTACATTATTACATTATGTTTCTGAGCAGACATTCTTATCCAGAGTGACTTGTATAGCAAGCTTACAACTTTTCATAGCATAGCTTAACAACATATTTTTACACATTACCCATTCACACAGTTTCATATGTACTGAGGTTAATTCAGGTTAGGTGTCTTGCCCAAGGGTACAATAGCAGTGACCTGCCTGGGAATCAAACTAGCAACCTTCTGGTTTACAAGTCCTGTTCCTTACCACTACACTGATCTGTCCTACACTGCTTCAGAGTTATGTAACACGTGTTTAATAAAATTACATTTATGAACATGTATATAATAAAAATACTGAAAAGCACCCTGTGCAATACATGTACATAAGGTCATACCGAGCATTAACCTGGGGTGTACAACAAAAAACAATGCAGGATACTCTTGGTCAATATATTCATTTTATGTATTTCGTGTGTCATTGGTGAGAGGCATTTGAACTAGTTAGATACAGAATATACGGACACAAATCATAATGTTTAATTACACTAGGTACTTGAAAATACGAACGATATGGGGCTCACCCTGTACAACATGTGCACCCTGTCCAGTCCATGTAGGACTGACAGGAAGAGGTTTAATTTGACTGAAGACATATTTAAATCCTAATGATGGCGTAAAGAGACAGACTAGAACCCAGATTCCAAGCAATGATTGATTCACAAGTTACACCTAGAGGCTGTGGAAAAAAATAACGCCGCAATGAGGCCCTGCACGCTAGCTTCTTTGAGTTCAAAACACAGGTGTCTCAAGCATTACATTCCAAACCGCTCCCTCCTCCCTTCAGCAATTCCGATCTGAGATCAGCACTTCGCGCCGTTCGCCGAAATCTTTGCGGACTCCTTTCTACTCAGTCACGACAGAGGGGGAGGGTTAACTCTAACGATCATCAATATGAAAATTATTTCATACACTGCAGGGAATTTCCGCCCTGTTATTTTCACTAATTACCACAACTCGGATCGTGTGATCCAATTTTAAACATCTGATTCGTCCATGTGAAAGTTTTTTTTTAGTGGTGAAAGTATTTGCACTCTGGGAAGTGGATTACGCAAAATATTATCTGAAAAGTAACTACTCGCTTAAAAAACAAACGTGAAGCAGGCACAACCTGCTCTCTACTCAATCACAGAAAAACCTTACTGCCAAACGAGTAAATTTTATACCAGACAGAATACGACATAATACAACAAAATAACAATAAAGACATATTACAATCTTAATCGTTAACAATGTAAACCTACAATATAATCTTTGCTGTCATATCTGAACATGGAGTATAGCGTGGTAGCTAAAAGTAACTGGCTACGCCCCTCCTGCGTTTCCAACAATCAAGTATTATAAATTGGCAAATTTGTAAACTTTTTGAGAAGTTGCATGTGCACACACAGGGAAGGTTACAACTGAATATACAGTTCATCCTTTAAAACTGGTGTAGTGTGTCTATGGCAGGATGTGTTATGCATATAATCTTTGTAATCGTACCTAGTTAATTGTATGCCAGAAAGTTTACGAAACCAAACACACGACATAAGTATACAGATTTACAATAGCACCTCTGAAACTCATAATGGAGTTTATTCCATTCAGTCTAATTAGTTCTAGGCAGCAGTACTCGCGAGCACTTACCTGTTAAGTAATGGAAAATGGACCAGTCGTACCCTTTCAAATGTTGCTGAAGTTATGAATGGTGGTAAAAAAAAACTTCTCTCTTTTAACGTTCAGGCCTAAGACGCTTATATGTTTGTGTTTTCCCCTTACCGTACGCTATTCATCTGTTTTTTAAAAAGTTTGGTTCCGGTCCAAATATGATGCACCGCCCAACCAACTATATTACAGCATTAAAGATGGAAAATGCCTGCTAGAACTTGTGTAAAACAAATTCAGATTAACTAACAGATATCTATAGTAGCCTACAGATAAATCGTTACACGTTAAGGGGTGTTTGCTAGCTGTAAGAAGCGAAGTTCTTGTGCCGCCGGAGAGATGTGGGGAGTTTTCTGTTTATCTTTCTCGAAGACAGCTTCTTTCTTGACGCCCCTTTTCTTGGGCTTACCCGTTCCAAATTTTGGAAACTCATACGAGAGCTGGACCCGCCCAGCCAAGGGAGTCGGCACAGACACACATCTGCACCTCCTCCCCTCAATCTCAGAATCTCCTCCCTCTCCTCCCCACCCAAGTACACCCACACGTCCCTGTGTCTCATTCCTAGACTGTCATTCATAGTTAAATGTATGCGCATTTCCCATCAGTGTAGTACAGTCTTTCCCATTGACTCCAGATTCCATTAGTGATGTGAGGGGGCTGTTAATGTAATTATGCGATTAAAACGTATGATTTGAAAAAAAAAAATAAATAAAAATGTAAAGCTTATGATTTGCAAAGCATTAATAAATTAACGGTGTCCAAAACTATGTTTGCCCATACACTCTGTTTCCAAGGTTACTGTTTGTTTCCTTTCATATCTACATCTACCATGCCTCATCCTCCACAAACACCCCCCCCCCCCCCCCCCCCCCCCCCCCCCGAAACACACTCTCTCTCTCTCTCTCTCTCTCTTTCTCTCTCCTCTCTGTGTATTTTATGTGTATTTTTTTTTCTTTGCATTTTACAGGGTCTGTGGTTACACATTTGTTTTCATTGGAGGTCTTGTCTTTGTAATTCTATTCTCTTCAATTTACAATGTGTGTGCATGGGTGAAATGAGTCATTCATGTTTGAGGAACTACCAAAATATTGTCATCGATTCAGCATGCGCTGCCATGGCGATCAGCCAGTGTCGTCCCCTCTCTCCCTCTCCCTTGACTCACTTACATGGTCGCTGTAGTATTAGTCTACAAAACAGGGCTGCGATATTTAGACTGCCCCCCCCCCCTTTCTTTCTCTCTCTCTCTCTCTCTCTCTCTCTCTCTCTCTCTCTCTCTCTCTCTCTCTCTCTCTCTCTCTCTCTCTCCCCCTCTCTCTCTCTTCCTATCCCTCTCTCTCTCTGCTAGGGGAGTCAGGGTGATGGAATGTAGTCGGTTGGGAAGCAGGGGAGAGAAAACCAGGGCATGTCATAGCCTGCAAAAGAGAGAGAGAGAGAGACAGCATGTAAGAAAAGAAGAGCAAGAGAGAGGGATAGAGAAAGAGAAAAACAGAGAGAGGTTAAAATCTGTAAAAACACATAACGATTCATCCTTAGCAAGCAGTTATACACCTAATTTCGCCTGGAGATATGGATGCTACATGTCAGAGGAAGCACAGCGTCCATCTCCCCACCATAAAAACACACATTTTTGGTGTGGCTGTTTAGGGTGGGGCAATAATCAAAACACTGAGACCATCATTTTTGCAACAATGATGTTATTACATTATTCACTTCCTGTAACTACTTTCCTTATAATCAAATAACTATGTCTTGTGATGAACAATGATATACAATTCAAAGTTTTCTTGACTCATTCTGCCCCCAAAAGTGCTCTTGTCAACAAATAAAGCGTCTCTAAATAATCTATTTTTTTCTGACAAATCCTTTCCAAAAGTAGTGATTGCACCACACACACCCCACCCTGCAGCTGCCGGCCAGCCTCGCCCTGCTTCACAGCCAGGATCATATCAACGGCCCTCCGGCAGTCTTTGGCCTGGGGGTGTATGGTTGCACAGGACCCTTCGCTTGGCCACCAGACAGACTCCTGACACCAAGCCGAGTTCCACCAGCTGCCTGACGCGCCCCTGTATTCAACGTCTTTTGCTTTGAGTGGGAAGAGAGAGCAAGAGAGAAATAGAAGAACAGAGGGATATAATGTTAAAACCCCATTCAGGCGGGGAACGTCTCATACAGGACACCGCCCAAAAGGTAAATTCACAGAAAGCAGCAGAACGGGGTGGTGTGGCACCTGTCAGAAGTTGCCAGGAGGCTGAAGGCAGAATGTAGGAAAATGTAGCAAATCACGTTCAGGTGTTCTTTTCTGTGATGACAGTTAAAAAGCCAGCAGACCTGCCACCTCGTAAGTGAGGCTTGTACAACAAGGCGTAACTTCTGTAAAGAAAATCAGATAGTCCAGAGCCAGTGATCCCCCCCCCCACCCCCAGTTTATTCCACATAAACAGAAGTCAATTCAGACAAATTGAAATGGCAGACTTTTCACCCCAATTTCCAAATGCTGTGTTGTGGGGCTCTGTAATCACGCCTTTTTGGTGAAAGAGATCTTGGTGAATGAGGGTTAATTTTGAGGCATGAACATTGAGAAAGATCACTCTAATTCCCCCCGTGACTCAACACAGAGTTCACCATAGTCTGTGACAGGGAGTTTCCACATGTGTCTGTGACACAACGCCGGTGCCCACATACCAAGCATGGGCCTGACGATAACCACTGTATGCTTCACAACGGCAAAAAATAATCTGCTTGTGGCTTCTCAGCTCCTTCATCGCCGTGGTTTATCTCTGTCTAACGCGTCAAAAATTCGCATTACAAACATTTCTCAGCCTTTTCCTGGCACACACGGGTGGGATAAAAATTGCAAAAGGTGAACCTGTTCTGATGCAAGCCATGCGAAGCCAGGCAAATAACAACACACACACTTCAACCTGTGCGTGTTGAAACCCTCGTCTGGCCACCGCGTTCTCACACTGGGACGTGCAGCCCTCCTCCCTCCGCCACTCCCAGCTCGGCAGTCACACGGCTTCTCACCACTGTCCCTATGGGCGTGGCAAGCAGACACATGGCAGGCAGGGCTGACAGCATAGCGGCTTAAACCGCCTCTCCTGTCCTGAGGGGAACACTTTGTTTCTCGGGTGTCTAGAAGGGAAAGGCAAACCAGCTAAAAGATTCAGTGAACCGCAGAGGATACCTCTCGTTTACCACGTTAATCAGAATCAGCAAATCCCTGCTATGCTCATGGCGGTAGAGCCCAGTTGATGAGTGACGACCAACGGTTGTAAAATCTTCTCTCGCCTCACGCGAGCGTTCCCACGTTCAAGGTTTGCGAAACTGGAGTCTAGTTCTCACTGGGTGGGATACTGGATTTGGCAAACACAGTGAAATTACCTGCCCAAGGGCAAAGGAGGTCAGGAGGGTGTCAGTTATAGTTTGAGGAAATTAGTTCTACGTTCAAAATTCACTTACATGATGTATGTTATGTAAATCACATTAAATGTCAAATGCACCAGATTTATGACATTTTTTAAAACATTTTTTAATGAGGGATACAACTTGCTGGCTATTTGAAAACTGTCCAAGCACACTGTTTCTAAAATAAACTGTTTAAAACAATCAGATCATACGTCAACAACATCAAACCTTTTTGTCATTAGTGGGGAAATAACCACAGACAGTTTAGTGTAATTAATTGTTAGGGCTGTTTTAGGAGTAACTGGCTATTTATTTTCAGTAATAATTCTAAATGCAATCAGAAATAGCTGGTTTCCGTGGTGATAAAATGTTGTATATCTTTATCTCATCTTCACTGTCACTTCTCATTTCTGTTTTTTTTTTCCCTAAAATATTTACATATATTATCAAATGTTTTATCCTTTACATTATCTCATCTTCTCTAAAAGTACTCTGCTGCTCCCTCCCCCCTAGCCTCTCTTGCTTTCTCTCAATCTCTCAATGAAATCCAGACACATACTTCGCTTTGAAACATTTGAAAAGAAAACAACTTCCCTCTGTAACTAGGCAACCCAAAAATATGAGTCATCACTCAACCGCACCCATCAACAACCCATCCCCTTCACGTCTGCCTCGAGTCTTTTCATACATTGCTCGTATTGTAGTTGCGGTTCAGCCAGTCAGTGTACATACTGTTCTGTTTAGCATAAATTCTGTTTAGCCACATGCCCCCAGACCCCTGCTCGCCCCCCCCACCCCCCCCTCGTTCTCCTTTTCTCTCTCCGTCTGAAAGTGGCTCTGGCTCAAGAGGAGAAAGGCGTGAGCAGTATTATGTCATTTATTACATTTATTGTATTTCACTGACAATTGTTTTCTCAGTTTATGTCAATGGATCATATCCAAGTCACCTGTAATTATTTCTGAAATATGTTATTACTCTGCAAGTTGTTAAAGAAGGCTAATAATAATACATTTATTATTATTGTTATTTTTATTGTTACCAAAAACATGAACCCCTATTGGAAAAGATATTGGATCTAGTCATGATCAAAATTTTAGTTAAATATTTTGTGTACGTTATTGAATTTTTTTCTGTTAAATCCCATTAAACCCTATTGGACATTTTAAGAGTTTTATATTGTACAAATTCATAAATTAAGCTATGAGGTGAGAGGTACCATTTAAGATATGCACATAGTGTAACATAACAGAAATATAAATCAAAAATAAAATTTTGTGTTACAGCACGTTTTTATGATGGAAATTGTTACCAAGCACTGAACACGCTGTGTTCTCCAGAGGGAATCGAAAAACCAGGAAATGCAGAGCCAGTTAGGGGTAAACTGGAAAATTATTCCGTGACCGAGGGTTTGCTGCATTTGTTAGACTCTACTTGCACTCTGGTGGCAGAGACCTGGTTTGGTGGGCTCAGTCAGGCTACAAGGGGGACTTTCCATCTGACAGTGGCCAGAACAGGAACGTTGTGAGCTTTAGTTTTCAGTGATTGTCAGGGCATCTTGTCTGTTAAAGAGATGCAAATGCTGATCAGCAGAGGGCAGGCTGCAGAACTTGTTGCTCAGATGGCATGAGAGACAGAGAGAGGGTAGTGGTTAGAAAAGGCTTACCAGGCAATTTCATTACAGTGTGCAATGGGGAAGTGCAACACTCTGCAGCCTCAGCAAAGATAAACTATAGCAACACAGAAAATTAGGTTGAGCAGTAAGGTTAGGACACATGGCCATGAAAGCTATCCAAAACTATCCCGTCCCATTCAGAGCAGGAGTCTGCTATGCACACAGGACAGCCACATTAGAAATGAGGCAATAACATGGATCGCTTTTAGCACTAGAAATATGCTATTACCAACAGCCACTGTCCTCCTCAGCACCAAGTCTGACTATACGACCTATTATTCCTTTCCCTTTTTATGCAGGCCTGGAGCCTGATGAATTGCAGGGTACCTAAGAATGGTGTAACTCGGACACCCTGGCTGACCTATCCACTCCTGCCCCTGGCAGAGCAGGGCTAATTTGTCCTGCTGTTGTGGCTCTCCCAATCATTGGCAGATGACACAGTTTTGAGCCCAGGCTGCAGGGCCAGTGTAGCCAGCCTTCAAGAGAAAACCTTGTCAACTGTACCATTCCCAGCTACGATGATCAGGAGCACACATCAGTGGAACAGATTGGCACCTAGTTATTTAGATGCCAGGAGGATGTGTCTGTTCTACAATGGCATTTGCCTCCTGGTGCATTTAATTTGCATTGTGAAAAACAGTTGTGGAAGGTATGCATGTGTATTAGAGGATTACATGTGCCTTGCCCCACCCTGGGTTTATGGTTTCAGAGGTTGCCGCTCGGATTGTGATGAGTTTAACATGTATTTGGCAATTATTAAAAGGGGGAAATACAAAAAAAAATTGATTCCTTGATCTATTGGTTTAAAGGCAGGGGTCAGGTCAAGATGCACAAGTATAGAGAGACAATTGCAGTCAGGAGGGAGGTGTGTATCATTGACAACCTTGGGACAGCTGCCTGAGTTCAATGACCAGATCTAAAACTTGACTGTTGAAACATGATTGCTGTTGTTAGAGTTTAGGAAAGCCACACACTGTTTATCTATGGCTTCCTCCAGGAGATTTCTCAAGAAAGGGAGACTGACTCACCTGTAGTTCTTCAGAACTACACAGTACTGTCCCATGAGTAAGGAAGGATCATCCATTCATAAAAACATATCTTTTGAAAAGATAAGAAGGTTTTGAAGACAGATTCAAAATGAAGTCAGCTGGTCTATGAATGGAATTCTATGAATGGAATTCCACAGGCCTAGGGGCTACTAAGGAAAAGGCCCTATCACCCATGGGGTACAGAGTGGCTTTAGGGACAGCAAGTTTCCTTGAGTCAGAGGACAAAAGAGTCAGACTAGGGTATAGTAATGAAGGAGTTGTCTGGGGCAAAACTATGGAGAGCTGTGCATAGGAGAAGGAGAACCTTAAAATCAGTTCTGGTCATTATGGAGAGCAAGTGGAGGTTAAATGTGCTGATGTAATTTGATCCTTGTTACACCAGTAGTAGTATTCTTAATTACCTGTAGCTGTGAGGAGAAACCAGTAAGGATGGTCAACATCTGAAATGCTGGATGCAATAGGAAGAAAAATGACACTTTCTTGACATTTTTGAAGTGTGCCTGAAATATGAGGTTCGAGTAAAAAAAAAAAAAAACCGAGATTTCAAAGAGCACGGTATGTTATGACATCATCAGAAATGACAAAGGAGAACTTGTAAGGTTTCTTGAGTGCATTCTTGGAGCCTATTAAAATAAACGTTGGCAATTAAGTCTGAAGATATCGCGCTTCATAGGTTTTAATTTCTCTCGACTAATTTTTTGGAATGCATCCACAGAAGAATCTGCTTTTATTTTATGTTTCTCACCACCCTCCACCACCTGATTTTACCCAAGTTTTTAGACAAGA
This sequence comes from Megalops cyprinoides, assembly GCF_013368585.1. Taxonomy (NCBI): domain Eukaryota; kingdom Metazoa; phylum Chordata; class Actinopteri; order Elopiformes; family Megalopidae; genus Megalops; species Megalops cyprinoides. The sequence goes on along the minus strand of NC_050601.1, from coordinate 7,525,863 downwards.
CTGCACACCATTCAATCTTGCACCGGCATGTCGAAAGCTCTCACGTTTGAGCGCGCTGGGGTTCCCACCACCTGTGTACACCGGACAGGGGAACTGTGTGGGCAAAACAAAAGTATCCAGATGTAGTACACTGCTGTCCTCTTGAGGCGACGCGGAAGTACTGCACACCTTGTCTATCTATCTATCTATCTATCACGTTCATGCACAATACTTTTAAGAGAAGCAACCATCCGTTACAAACATGTGCCAAAACGCGAGTTAATTTTTTAAAATTAATAAATAAATAATGAAAATGAAATAGACAGATATAATTAACACATTCGAAGGAAAGACAACGGCGGCTACAGGGCGGATTCAAGTCAAGATGTTTGTTGGTCCCCTCGATCAAAGTCGTCTCTGTTTGCATTGAACATGTAATCTATGCAATGTAAGTGGGCAAAATAAATCATCTTAAAAGCGCGATGAATTTAAGTATGAACAAGTTTGCACAGACTTCCACATGCTGAAGGCCATTGTCCCCTGGCTCCAGCTATTGTTCTATCGTTAATATTCGTCTTGTTATTTTAAATACTCAATTAATCAAAATATTAGAGCAAATTATTCACTCTAATGTTCACAAGAATTTGAATTAAAATGATCGAGGTCCGTATGAATTCGGTTGTGAACGGCCACAATGTGTAATTCAATAAAGTTGCTGGTTTTGAAACACGTGAAAATGCACCACGCTAACCCTGATTTTATTGGTCTGTCCGTCAGCGACAATTTCAATATATTGAATCGTGCTTTACTGCTACAGTCCGGTGTATTTGTGTTCACAAAACAATCTAAATTTCATATTTAAGATGACGTGGAAACAAAGAGGGAAAGGTCTTTTCTTTTTCTATGTTGTCACACTTAAACTGAATACCATAAGTCCTTGCCTTGGATTGGCAGGCATAAAGTTTGCAGCACCTAGTGATTTACAAGCGTACTTTCAGAAAGGCGCACACGTTGACGAAAGGGGCTACATTTATAGTAACGGGGATGATAAATCGGAGAGTGGCGAGCGCATTGGGAGACTCATACTTGGCCGTGGGGCAAAAAGTAAAGATGAAAGTGTCAGCGCGGACAATTCGAGAAAACCTGGCCTGACGAACAGCGAGCATGAGGAAGGAGCGGAAGAGAAGCGCGAATGGGCCAGCTCGGTTCCAGATGCCGCATCTCGACAGTCTTATTTACACCTTACTCACAACAACAAATCGATGTCTTCTAATTTGAGTCACGCCGAGAACCGTTCTGGCTCAAAAACAATATCCAGTGTGGTAATCGCAGAGGGCGCTTCGAAGAAAAGCGAGAATCACAATATGAAAGATTCTCATTTTCAGTCTTCTCATTCCCACCGTCTGCACTGTGCTGTTGGTGAAATTGAATCAAAACCACTCCGTGGCAAACACAATATTGACACAGGTGACCTCGAACCTGTCGGCTCTGTAAAGCTCGACGCTGGATATCAGTCCGACTCGGCGTCTGGAGGTGAACAGCAATGACTATATAGCGTAGCTTGCAGACTTCTGAATGTTTGCCCTTTTATGCATTATTGAAGCCAGTACAACCCTTAGGTTCTTAACTTAATCCTGTGTTTTTTTTTGTTTTTTTTTTAATCCTTTGTTTCGCTAAAAGGGAAGTGTTCATTCAGAACTCTCCAGTTATGACCACATGTTCACTCAGGTTTGGAGGGGCTCAGCCTGGCTCAGGGAAAAGTCGGTGGCTCTCGGGGAAGTGAAGGCTGGCTGAGGGCAAGGCCTATGGTGCATTGTGGGGGTAAAAACATGAGTCTCACAGTCAGAGGAAGAGGAGCCATTCACCTTCTAATAGAGCAAGGTAAGATGGGGCTGCCTTTTCCACAGCTGAAAACCTTCCAATAGGGAATTGCCGCTTTGTACAACAGTGGACATTTGCAGACAAATCTATAATATGGGCAGAATTTTTACCATCACCAAAATGGTGTTATGGTATGTCAAAGTATTGTGGCACGGGCCACATTTTTCGCTGGAGGTGCAACAGTTATGAGAGCTGATGTGGGAAAAGTGGTGCATAAAGCTCAACAGCAATGAGGGGAGATCTATGTCAAAATCAACTTCCCAAATTCTGCTTATAGAGAAGTTTGCGGGCATGCTGAATGCATGCACATTGTATGCTTGAATGAGCGGATACTCTGACAGTCAGAACTTGAAGATGAACTGTTAACTGTCCTGCGATAAATAGACAGCTTACCTCATGCAAGTTGTTTTCAGATAATGCCTCACAGCTCAGTCGAACTGTCAGCCAACCACACTAATTGAATTTACGTTTTCACTGGTGGCTTCCCATGAGGCTGTGTGGCCTTATATCAGTGGAAGGAAGGCGTGATTAACCATGGTTATGTTTCCAAGAGTGTCGATTCAAAGATCAGTTAAACCCTGCCATTGGCTAGTCAAAGTGCCAGAATACTGATCTCACCTGGTCTTTCTTCACAGAAAATGCCCCTCCTCTCTCCCTGTTTGACCTGTCCCCTGAATGTGGCTATTCTGTGAATACCACATGGAGGGACCTTATCCACACTGTCCCTTATGATGGCTGCCACGTCAGACGAGAGGTACTGGCTCCTCTCTCCCCCTGAATGAATCGCCACATAGCTAATGTCTTTGCAATATACCGGCTTGTATTCTCAAGGAGAGGTTTTTCTGTATTTACAGTACTGATCAAAAGTTTAGACACACCTGCGTAAGATTATGGGAAACATGCATTCAGATACATTTTGATCTAAAGACTTGTGCTTAAATACTTGTGAATTTGATGCCTGTGTATCAATTTCTTTCCAAAAAATTTAAAAAATATATATTTCTTGGCTATTTGAAGAATCTAAAATGAGTTTTGTAACACCTTTTGGTCACTGCATAATTCCATTTCTGGTGTTTCATAGTCTACTTTTATTCTAAAATGTGAAAAAGAATAAACATGCATCCAAACTTTTGACTGGTACTGTACATCCACCAACATGGCTAATACACAAGTGTCTCTTCAGTGCTTGAATGATGAGCACTCATTTTGAGGTCGGGCAAGGATGTTCTATGAGGAAATGCAGGCAATGTTTACAAGCTTTTTTTGTTTTGGGGGTTTTTTTTTTTTTTTTTTTTGGAAAATTCGTCCATGCCCTTAATGTTCAGTGCCCTTTTTCCGTTTCAGGGTGGTAATTATGTTTTGCCACTGCTTTGGAGGGGGATCCCCCTGAAGATGTCCTGCCCTGTCCCCTCAGCCCCCACTTTCTCTCCCCCCATTGTCTGCTGCACCCCTTCTGAAATGGTTCTAACCATTGAGGGGAATGGGTCTGTTGAGAAGCTTGCAGTTCAGTGTAAGTTACGCAGGTTTAACAGTGGTCTCCAGTCATTGCTGAGGGCCTCCTCTCTCTTGTGCAGTGAGTCTCTGTGTACTGTGTTGTGATCCTTCCCCTCAGTGAACCGTGAGTGGCTGCCTTTGAACCTGGTGGCTGCACAGTGTGGGTACAGGAAGGAGACGCACACTGGACAACTGCTTATCTTTGCTCCTTTTTCTGCCTGTGGAGTCAGAGTAAAGGCAAGCTATGGCTGAAGTATGGTATTTATTGTAGAAGTTGCATTTAAAAACCAAAGGGCTAAATGATGAAGTAGCTGATATGAGTGGACCTAGAATGACTGTAGATTGTTTATATAAACAAATATCTGATAAACCCATTAAATGATTTGGATGTGTGTGTGTGTGTGTGAGAGAGAGAGAGAGATCTGTATCTTGTCTAAATTGCATAACTTGCAGTGTGAGGTGTTGTACATATGTTTGCCTTTGTAAAACTGAAACTTTTCTCTTTTCTCAGGATGGAAAGTACACTCTCTCTGTTCGTTCAGGAGAAAGGGAGCTCACCCTCATCTGTCCCCCTCCTCCTCTGGTTCCTTTACCTGCTCCCCTGCCAACCCCTGATCCCATTCCCAGTACCTCTCACATTCCTGTTTTTCCACCCCACCCCCCAGAAGTGCCCATGTTTAACTGGCATCAACACCTACATCCTGACACCAGCTCTCCAGCTCATATTGCACCCAACTCTCACCCTCCCAGCATCCCTCACTTTCACCACAAAGTGCCTGTTCTGTACCCAGAGCAGCTGCCGAGACCCGTCCCCCTCCCTGCCGATTCCCCTGCTGCCAGTTCCCATGCAGGCCCTCCTAGTCCACCCTTTCCCCAAATCCCTCAGCTACCTGGCTACTCTCAGTACTTAATGCCAGTCTTATACACACACCAGAACCATGGTCCCATCACGCATCCCACTGCTCCCACCACTACAGCTCAACCTGTCACTCCTCACAACTGCAAAACCCCTCCACCCCCTACACGTCCTCTGCTGTACCCTGCAGCAGGCCCACCTGCATCTGCTGCTCAAGGCCCGCCCCCTCTCTCTCTTCCTCACTACCACTTAATGCCCCCAGGAATTCCACCCCATCAACTCGTTCCCCAGCCACCCTCTGTGGCCCCAGCCAATCGCCCATCTACTTCTGCTCCTCCTCCTCCTCCTCCTCTTCATCTTCATCCTCATCCTCATCCTCCAGCACATCCACATGATCACCTGACAGTGCAGCAGTTCTACCCACCGATGGATCTCTCCCGTCAGCCTGCTAAATCTCCCTCTCACCCTTTGCCCCTCCCTCCTCCCAGGTATTACCCCAACAACTCGCTCTTTTACCTCCATCCATACCACCCTCATCCAGCCCCCTCCAGCCCACCAACATCTTCCCCAAAACCCTCCACGTCACACGTTCCCCTCACAGCCCAGCCAGCTGTTCCGCAGGTACCCCCTTTCTTCTCGCCTCAGTTCCCGCCAATCCTCATCTGTAAGGCGAATGAAATGAGGGTCACTTTACCTGCTGCCCACCCTGACTTCATTGAAGTCAAAGGTAAGCTCAGTTTAGTCTTGTGTCCAAGGTGGCTTGTGCTGCATGGCTGATATTTTACATGTTCCCCTTTGATAGGTGTTATTTATTGATTTGCTGCATATTATACCATAATTACTTGAAAAAAATAATAAAATTTACTTAAATATCATGAACTGCAAACCTGTTGTCTTGTGATCGCATGTTCAGTTCAGCAACCAATAAGAGTTTTACTACACAAATGTAGTGAATGCTGCTTGTATTGAGACCTTACCCTTTTGTGTTGAGAGCCAAATTTCATAATGGGCAATATGCTGTCTTACTGCTATTGATGAATGTGATCTTTGAATCAAACTAATTTAGTCCAAGCATTAGTTGAAATGACTAGCCTTCTGTGGGTACAGGGTGGATTGATGTCAAATTAAGTTGTTAATCATACAGTTTCCTTTTAAGGCTGTGATTGAAAGCTGTTTGAATTTTATGCAACCATCTGTACTCTGATCTGAACAACAGATTGATGTAGAAATTCTGTCATCTTCATGGCTGTTACAGATAAGAATGACATGTGGCTCCCCATCGGCAGTGCTGATCCAGCTTGTTCTTACACTTTACAATTTGGAGCGCTAAGAGCACCGGAACTGTCCGTACCCCTTCCTGCCTGTCACACTCGCACAGTAGTGAGTACTAACCACTTATCCAGGTATTCTCTCCCTTACCACTGATGTTGGATGTTGTATTGTCGTGTCTAGTTGGTAAAGATCCGGGATGGGTTTTACTGACCCTAATCCTTTGGGAGCAGAAAGTACCTGGGGCTGTTTGATCAGACAGTGTAATCCGTTACTCTCCTGTGTTTTTATTTTCCCCCCCAGTCGTCCTCTCTCATAGCTCTGCATCTAAGGTTCTGGGACATGGCAGTTGGACGACTGCAGGTTTTGGATTTACAGTGCCCATATTCACCTCCACCCCCCACCCAGTCTCCGCCCACAGACCCTCCTACATCACACAAGCCTCAGCTCTTCTGCAGGGCAGATCATATGGACGTGACCCTGCCCCCGGGGGTGTGGGATGTGATTGTTCTGGGTAAGCGTATACGTGGTGTATTTCAAGAAACCGATGTCTGAAAGATACATGCATCATATGTTTCCATCAGTTGTAGGCTGTGTGCTAATTGATGAATGTAGTTCACCTTATATTGCATGCATTTGTTGTTAATTGTAGCATTTGGCAGATGCCTTTTTCTGGGGTGGCATACAAATATTTCTCCAATGTGGCATACTTAATCGGGAGTGAACTGTTTTTGGTGGGAATGGAGGCAAAATGCTGAGATGAACGTGATCTTGGTGGCTGGTGCAATTTCTGCCCTTATGCAGACATCAAAGGGGATGAGATCAGGCTGCAGGAAGCCCCTGAGGACTGTGGGTATGCAGTGAAAGTGGACCCGAATGGTGGCATCACATTGGCCCTCCCCTTTACTTCCTGTCAGATGACTACTCGGGTCAGTTATTCTCAGTTTAAGGCTTAATAATAACATTGTCACCATTTTTAAGTGCCACCACTGTGCTGTTCTATGCTGTCAATGTTGATGTTACCAACAGGGTCAGGAACACACCATTGGCATAAAAGTTCTAACTAAAAATGGGCTGGAAGGGGGTTGGGTATCTTGCCCAGTTTCCTCACCCACCAAAAAGCCAGGTAAGCTTTCAGGCCTAAAGGGAATATTTGCCAAGGTTTCAAAACTTCAGTGGTAGTCCACACCATGGTGCACTCCTGTAGATTTCAGGTGTTGTACTGTTTGCAGGATAACTTGGTTATTAAATTCTATTGCAATGCTGGATTGCTTCCACAAGAGGGCAGTACAGCCTTCCACATTCAGGGTTGACCACTTCCTGCATATATCTGCATTTCCGGTCATGTTTCCATTATGCTTTTAAAATTCCCTCCCAGGATTTCTGTACTAGTTACTGGGCATACCACCATGTGGAATCCATTCCTCCGGTTAATGATACTACCCTGCCATAAATGCACATCTAAATCTCAGTAATTATAGCTTAGGCTATGTGGAGCAATGTGAAGCATGTCATTCAGCTCAGTAAGTGATGCTAGTATCTCCCAGACTGTGGTCTCCACGATGACCGCTGCAAACTCTGTGGTTCTGGCTCCGCCTCTCTATCTGGCCACTCCCCTGACTCTGGACCCTACTACTTCCCTGTGCACGGTGAGTGCCTCTGGACTTAGCAGGAAATATGCGGAGGATGCAAAGGGCAGGTGTTTGATATGGTAGCATCTGGGCCACTGTGTTTGTAGTCATCGGACCTCACAGAGATGAATATCGGTTCTGCTTGGGCAGGATTGACCGGTGACTGAAATGGTAGCACTACCCTCCACATGTTGAGTGTCTGCTATAATGCCAGTCGACTGGATGAATGTGTCATGACTGCCTGAATTGTACCAGGTTTTTTTTTTTTTTTTTTAAACTGTCTTTGTACTTCCATATTTTTTCTTGTTAGCATGCTTTCAGTAGACTTGTGTGTATTTTGAATGTCACCGACTTGATTCACTAGGTATACCACAGTGAAGCTGTCAGTGTTAATGTTCTGATATGGGTGCAGTGCAGAGCTTTCAAAGCATTTAGCTGGCATAACATTTCCACTCTTCCAGCGCACACGGAGGATGGAGGTGAGAGCTACCTGGAGCAAAGCCCCTTCCAGCAGGCTGAGGGGATGTATGGTGTCGAGCTGAGGATCGCTACAGGTGCATACCTCTACAGCGGTGCTGCCTATCGATCTGCTCTGGTAGCACATTAATGCAAGCTGTTGAAATGACTCCCCAACTCTAAAGCTTACCAGTTAAATACCCCCTGCTTCCAGACCAGAACTACACCAGCTATTACCCAGGAAACTACCGGCCCTTCCGGCACCTTCTGGGGCGGCCGCTGTTCCTGGAACTGAGCGTGTTGAACTCCCCAGACCCCAGGCTGCCGCTGCTGGTGCACTACTGCCTGGCCCACTCAGGCTCTGCACCTGCCAACTGGATGCTCATCTATGACGGGTGAGCGGTGTGGCCTTCATCCACCGTGCCTGTTGCAGTTGTCCATTTCCTGATTCTTGTAACAACTGCTGGGAATTTCTTGTCAAGAGAGGGGCTATCCAGGGGACATCCAGAACTTTTGTTAACCAATGATGGTGGAATGAACTTCCATACTCCAGTTGTTTCTTGAAGATAGTGAGGGACTCAGCAGATCAGATGAAGACACATCTCTTCTGCACTACCACCTAAAGCACTTTCATATGTCTATCTTTGTTTTCCTAAAAAAATTCAAATCTATGGTTTCATGCACTTTGTATCTCTACAAGCAAGCTTGTACCTTGTCTGGCCAACTATTGAAACTCGGTCATGCAGCACTTCTAATATTGTTGGCTCCTTACATGACTATTTGCTTGTGTTGCACTCTACTTACAAGTGAGGCAGTTTTGGGGGGGGGGAAAAAGTGTCTGCCGAATGAGTAAATGTAAACGAGGGACGGTCTAAGGTAACCTCTCCTGCTTGTAGTTGCCCCAGCCGCCTGGACCCCCAGCATCCTCCCCGTCCTGCTCCAGGTCAGACCCGGAGACTCCCCATCAATGCCTTCCAGCATCTCCCTCCTGGGAGTCGATTCCATCCTGATGAAGAGGTGGGACCCTCCAATATCGACATCACTATTCATTTGGATAAGCAGGTGGCGTAACCTGCGGTTATAAACCTTACTTGCTTGTCTCTCCCAACGCAGGTCTACTTCAAGTGTTTTACATCCCTCTGCTCAGACTCTGACAGTCCCTGTATGGAGGGCTGCTTCACCTGTGAGTCCAAAGCCAGTGGCCACCCCATGTTGGCATTTGATGCTGGATTCAAATTCCGTGCACTGGCAAAGTGAAACCAACAAAGGCTCCATTCGGACCAGAACAAGCGGAGAACCTTGGTGTTGTCTACAGCAAGGAAGACCCTGTCAGGGCCTTCCTTGTCAAGGACTGCTCTAAGTTGGTCACATATTTTCTGTATTGTCAATCAACTGAATGATCCATTTCAGAAATGGATATGTACCCAAGTACTGAATTAAAGTGTACACCAGATCTACAAGAATCTAGCACTTGTTAGTGCTGCTGTGTGCCATACTGAAAACTGCAGAACATGTGAAATCGGTACCACATAATTTGTTACTTTGTGCTGACGGTTTTGTGACATGCGCAGAAAGGCCCCACAGGAGATTGGGATCAGTGTGTGGGGGCATTACTTGAACTGCTGACAGTATCCACCAGGTTGTGTGGGAGTGGCCTGCAAAGCAGGCTATATCTGGCACAGTGGGCAAGGGAATAGTCTGCACCAGATTTGTTTTTTTCCACCAGCATTAGTTCAGAACATGCACTGCACAGATCTGATCTCTGCATCGTCTGGATAAAAAGTGAAACGCAAATGATTCGTTTAACACACCGATTCTCAATCCTGCTCCTGGGCCCCCCCCCCTGCTCCGCACGTTTTCCATCTTTCCCTGGTCTACCTACCTGACTGAACTCATCAGTGGCACTTTTGATTAGCTGAATACACCCGATTTAATCAAGAGCATGTTAGTCATTTCAATCGGGGGTGTTTGGCGCAAAGATGGAAGATATGCAGGGCAGGGGGGCTCCAGGAGTAGGATTGAGAAACACTGGTTTAACACATATATAGTATTACATTATTGTCATTTAGCAGATGCTCTTATCCAGAGAAACTTGCATAGGTTACAATTTTGGTTACATGCCATGTATCCATGGATGTTTACTAAGGCAGCTGTGGGTTAAGTACCTTGCCCAAGGCTACAGCAGTAGTGCCCTAGTGAGGAATCGAACCAGCAACCTATTAGTCACAAGCCCTGCTCCTTACTATGCTACTCTGTCGCCTCTAGTCTTGCAGTATAGTTGTATAGTATTATAACATGCAATTTAGTATTACGTTTGTACAGAATCTGCCATATGCATTCAAAGACCTGATCTTTCCAGAGGGACCTAAAGCAATTCTGCATGAAGGGGTATTTACAGTGTTGCATGTATTGAGTGAACCCAAATTTATATAAGTGTGTTGCTTGATACTTGCAGGGTTTTTAAACATTGTTGGGAAAGGAAAAATTCAGGGGTTTTGATCACTCTGTGGTTGATTCCTGTATCAGTATTTCCTATTAAAATAAACCACAAGGTAGGTAATTCAAGTAATACAATACTAAATGGAGCACAGTGAGGCATAGCAAGTAGAAGAATGAAACCATTTATCATTTGAAAACATTATTTTGAATTTGAATCTGACCCCAATTACTGGGATTGTATAAAACTTAGTATATTCAAATACATGTCCCATTTTTAATTTACTTAAGGGTATGTCTCAAGTGAGAGGAATATTTACCACATAAACATCAGTTTTATCCATTCATATCCATCAATTCCATTTTTAAGAATTAACTGCTTTGAGAATCAAACCTTCCTGGACAGTAGCATGCTTGGATGGATAATGGATGGCACCTGAATATTCAGGTCTGGCTGCCTGATCATAATGGCATGCTGTCATCTTGGAATGGCATGCCATTGATGAAAGGGAGTTTGGGGGGGGGGGGGGGACATTTACTCACTGTCACCCCTGAGGGTGTCTAATTACAGTGTAGTGGTAACTTGCGAGCAAAGACGCTGCCTGTCCTGTCTCAGAGTCCCCTAATGCAATTTTGTGTGAGAATCTGCTGGATGTTTCTCAAGAAGTTGGGCTGGATTTTCCACATCCCAAAGTGTTTATGTTGCAGTCAGCTTGAATGTGTATGTTTATGATGAAAATGTAACCTGTGTGGACATCTGACCAAAAATAGAAATCTGTTGTTATTCAGCAACGGCAATGAACAACAGAATGTTGTCCTGCAACAATTGCATTCAAAATTTACACACAGCTCGACGATACACACGTAACATCTCTGTGTTGAGGAGTGCGACCGTCTGACCACCAGAGGGCACCAAGATCTGACAGGTCCAAGAGGGGTGAGAACTTGTTACCTGAAGCATCACCTGTGCTTCAGTCCTTCGAGACACGCCGTTCGACGAGCCGTAGCCAATTAACATAATGTCGTCTTCCCTGTGTCCAATCGAACTGACCATCATTTGTAGATAATACGTAGAGGTCAATACTCAATTAAATACTAGTGTTTAAACCGCTGTTCATTACTTACATGGAATAGGATTACAATGCAAGGGAAAAAAAAAACTAAAAAAATGGAATTTGAAATATTTTTAACAGCTTCTTTAAGTGAGCATTTAGGACATGGCAAATCCTTTGCACCCATATGAACCAAAACTAATTAAAAATCACCTGCGAAGCCCGTCCTTAAATTCACGGACTGTCATGAAAAGTGTCACCTCTTTCAAACTCATGTGACAGTTCCGGTGCTCTAAATTAAAACTGGGCACAACTAAATACTTTAAAAACATTGTCATTATTAGTATCACAATAAAAGTAATGTTCTTGACACAGATTTAAGCTGTAAGGCAAATAACCAGAGCGAAATATAGACAGAATCTGCCGTGATCAAGCATTGAAAAATTAAAATGAGGCTCGTGGTGTGCGTGTTTCACGGTCTGTTAGCACTCGGTGTTCACCATGTCTCCTCCACTTCGTTAACGCTAACTTCCGACGATGCTATGCCGCGAGTCATCTGCTCCGACCGCAGTATGCGCGCAGTCTTCGGTCCAGCTGTACAGAATAGCCTGCGGGTCAAAGGTGAGAGATATGTTTGTAAGAAACGTCACCTTTAGCAGTGAATAGAAATAGTATAATAATTAGTATAAGAAATAATGAATTCAAAATAGTAGAATTACATTTCGCGTAGCTAAGGCGATTGGGTCACAGCGCTGTGTAGTTATATTTAGCGCGTTTACTTAAATAAGTGTATTGTTTACTGATAATTTGTTTCTGTTTCACTAATTTGTAAACTATCTGTGCATTGTACCGTGTGGAATTGTGTCACACCACACGAAAAAACCTGTTGCTCACGTGCAAGTCGAGGCCAGTGCAATAAGTGTGCTATGTAGGCAGTATTAGCTCTCTTGCTCAGTCGTCTCCTTGTATGCCCTCAGTGTGTGTTACCTGTTGAGCCCATCTCTTCTCTCAGACAGATCTGGGATCAGTGTACCAGTGCCTGAGGCCAAGGGGAAATGTGGGGTGAACTCGGTGCGTGGAGAAAACGGGTCCCTTTCCTTCTACAGTCTATACGACAGCTGTTACTCCCGATTTGAGGTGAGAAACCAAGTCTTGTTAGTTGTGACCAGTACATCTTAAATGGATTAATCAAAGCCTACCAATATAGTTGTTGTTGAGCTGGTACCTGTTTTCACTGTAATCATTGATCCTGAACTCTCCTCTTCCAGGGAGGCTCTGTAGTGGTAGTTCTGGAAGTCCAGTTGGACACAGGGGGTCCATGGTTCCAGGTGAACATCAGTTGTCCTCTCCAACAGAATGATGACCCAAAAGCTTACTGTGAGCACCTTTTAAAAACATTTATTTAAATAGATGGATTGGTGACAATGTTAGTGTAACACTGTTAATATTGAGTGAATAAATGAGCGGCCAAAACCAGCTGGACTGTAACACTAACAGGAGACCTTACCTCACAGGCCTTACCTTCTCTCACTTTTATCTTCTAACCCCCCACAAGCTTGTTCTCGTTTTCTGTTCCAGTGCTTACGGGAAGCTGCAGAATCCAGAAGTCTTTGCGTGTGCCCTGTGGACCCCAGGGCATCTCTCAAGATGCCTGTCTGAAACTGGGATGCTGTTACTGCCGTTACGACACTGCTTGTTATTACAGAACTGATGGTGATGACTGTCTGTGAATGGCAGATAACTACTTGCCCATGTGGTGCAGTCTGCAGTATATTGCTTGTATAAAGTCTAGCCATATAGTGTGGAAGCGTTGCATATGGTGTGATGATGTCAGAATAGCCACACTGTAAGGTCCGGTGCTATGGGGGTGCTTAGGGGTGCACTGCACCCCCCGATGACCCTCAGTGCACCACCTGTTGTCTCCTTATATCTCTATGTCTACATAGTATTTATGACTTTTGTGCACCCCCGTGGATTTTGATTGTATTTTCACCTGGCACCGAGCCTGCACACTGTTCATGTCCTTGTTTAACGGTGTCTGCTGAGCTAATTAATAATATTATGTAATACGTGTATAACCAGAGGCACAGAATCCGAACAGTAGTGCTCTGCACTGCACTGCCTGCCTAAATGCTGGCCTTCCCTCCCTCCTCCGCTCCTTCTCAGCCTGCTCCTTGGATGGAAACTTCGTGTTCTCAGTAAGGACAACAGACGCACGGCCCCCACTTTCCCTCAGCAGTCTGCGGGTCAGAGGCCAGCCTCAGTGCATCCCTGTGGCGGCCACCGCTGATGTGGCCATCTTCAAATTCGGGGTGACAGAGTGCGGCGCAAAGAGAGTGGTGAGTCAGGGCTGCCTGTGAGGTCATCTTTCCGGTCTCTGTCTGTCTGCTTCTCCTCTGGCTGAACTGCTTCAGACGCGTAAACGACTGGCTTCAGAGTCCGTTTTCTGCTGCTTTAATGTGCCAAGATGGAGTCCGAATCTGCTGGTTATCAAAGAAAGAAATTTGTTGAAATGTGTTGTTTATGGATATATATGTTTATATAACTGTAGCTTTTTTTCAAACCTTCAGTGATGACAGTAAATATTTCAGACAAAAATGTCAAATGAACCCCGGGGGAAAGTGTTCAGTTGTCCGATGATACACCAAGTCAGCGGCTCTTCAGTGCAGATTTTACAGAAGTTTGACTCCTACTTTCCTGGGTTTATTTCTCAATATGGAATCTGTCCTGGACAGCATATAATGAGCATGTGAGGAGGGGAAACACTGCAGATTTCACACCTATAATGCCTCCTGCTTCCTAACTCACAGGTGACTGGGAATGTGGTGAGCTATGAGGTGGAGGTAGAGGCGCTGCCTGAGACTCAGACTATATTCAGAGATTCACCTTTCAGGTAAACTTAACTTTTCCTTCACAAATCTAGAAAATTCAACTCGCCGCCTAAATATTACTATCGTGTATTGGTCACTATCAAGTGATTGTTTGCCTGTCCCCCCCCCCCCGAAATGATCAGGACCTTCTGACTTTGTGCATGTGTGTGCTGACTGTTTAAAACTGGCTCTGTTTGTGTGGTAGTCTGCAGGTTCAGTGTCAATATGCTGGGTCAGTTCAGCTGCAGATGAGCCTGCTGTCCAAGGACCCCACTAAGCCCCCACCCGCCACTGCACTGGGGACCGTCAAAGTGCAGATGAGAATAGCTACAGGTACAGCACAGACGCATACTGTACAGTTTTATCATTATTTGACATTGCCTTTGAGTCATGATGTTACGTTGCAGTGAGTTACAGTGTAACAGCCCCCTGAAGGTGATTGGCATCTCTCCGTCTCTCAGACAGCTCTTTCACCTCCTTCGTCCCTCCGGACCAGCTGCCCCTGACCTTGCCCCTGCGGACGCCCGTGCATGTGGAGGTATCCTTCACCGAGCCCTCCCCCAACCCGGGGCTCTCCCTGCATGTGCGCGACTGCTTCGCCTTCCCAGCCTCCAGACACTCGCTCTGGACTCTGCTGCTGAACGGGTGAGAGGGGCGGGGAGCAGAGGTGGGGGGTGGGAAGCAGGGGAGGGGGCCAGGGCTGTGTGGTGGTGAGAGAGCGGGGAGCGCGGACACGCAGGGCTCGGGACAGGATCCTATAAGGAGGGAGTGCAGGAAGAAGGTGAAGAGAGATGAGTCTAGTGTGTGAGTTTAGTCAGGACAGGGAAGATGAGGGGTGATCAGTATTCATTAAGAACTGTTTTTGTCTCGGTGTAGGATAAATTGCTCTCTCTCTCCTGCTCTTAGGTGTCCGAACCCCCTGGACAATGAGAGGAGCTCAGTATTTGTGGACACTGTGGGACAGTCTGTGTCACGCACTCAGGTCAAGAGGTTTGACGTGAAGACTTTTGCCTTTATTGACCCCACGACCGGATTGCTCAGTGCAGAACAGGTAAGGAAATGGGTTATACCTCAGGATCTCTATGTCACACAAATTTTTTAGATTAATGTTGCTCATTTTTTCTTCATTACAGCACTATACACTTATTTACCGAAGTACTGACTTTGAGCTATGTGGTCGTTTCAAATATTTAACTTTTTTTAAGTGGAACAAACAGATGATAAACACATTGTCATGCATAAAGCCCATTTGTTTGCCATTCAGTGTTCAACCATTTTTTCTAACAATACTGTCTCAGCTATATTTCTACTGCTGGGTGGAGATCTGTATAGAGGAGGCTGAGTGTGAGCAACAGTGCGCAACACCCTGTGAGTGTCTGATCCTCTCAGCCCCCTTCATCTCTCTGTGACCATTTCTCCTAGTTACAGTAATAGGGAGGCTTCATGAGCCTCATAATGGGTGGAGCAAATCCATGAGTCACAGACTTGTATGGACCGATCAAAAACTTATTGTTTTGCTACAGAACAATCATATGTTCAGATCAGTGTATCCCTGGTGACACCCTGTGACTCACTGATTTCAACACCCATTTTGGAGTTCACAGGGTTTCTGTTTCTTTATTTCAGTCTGCATCTTTCCACCCCTAGTCTCCATTCTTTCTCCCTGCCTCTCTTCCACTTTAATCTCCTTCCACTGTCTATTAAAATCCTGTTCCCACTTCCTTTATCTCACTTGTTTCATTTTTAAATAAAAAATAATTTCATAACTTCATAATCGATGTTGTGAGGAACATGGTGAAGGTCCTCATATGTTTTCTACTTTCAGCATCTGTGAGTACAAGGATGAAGCGCGTGCCCAGGTCAGATCGAGTCTCCCAGCTGGTATCCTGTGGCCCGGTTCTGTTGGATCAGAACAACAGCCAAAGGGAGCGGCATCACGGAGATGACACCACCACACTCAATACCGCCACAGGTCAGATAAGTTTAAACTAAAGTTTAGATTTAAGTGCTGAAAAGCAGTGAACGCCTTGTGTTGGTCTGGAGAGCATTGCATTTACTCCGTGTATGTCTGTCTCTCTCCCTCTTGCAGTGTATCAGGTTCTGGCTGCGTACTCCTTCTCTGTTGTCTGTCTCTCTCTTCTGTTCACCCTCCTCTCCTCTGTATGGCTGAGGGCGAGGAAGAGCTGTCAGGCCAGCAGAGCAAATGGAGAACAGGACGTCAGCATGGAAATGGTAACCGCCTGCAGCATGACTGATCAGGAATAAAAAAAATTTCAAACCCGTTTTTGTTTGCATTTCCTTTAAATGAAAACAAATTTCCTCACCTTAAAATTTCACCAATCCTTCCAAAATAATACCTTACTTATCATTACAACCGATTTTTACTTTGCAGACTGACCATAATACATGGCACATTTTCAGCACATAATTCAGTGTGCAGCTCTGAATTTTCACTCCACAAAGGCAAAGAGCAAAATAGTTAATACAGTTGGATTAGGCTGTAGAGCTGTTCTGCATGGGCAGTCTCTCCTGGTTTCAATGACTTCAAATTCAGAACTGAAGTCTCTTTCCAATTCCATACAGATACAATGGTAAACATTAGTTTAAAAAATTATTTATTGGCATTTACATTTATTTTAATTAAGCAATGAAATTACATTTACAAAAGACTAGCACATAGTGAGATATGACGGGAACTATGCAAAATTCCACAAGACATATTATAGCATAAGAATTCAGTGGGGACCAGTCAGCATCAGTCACTTAGCTTAGTATGTAAATGTGCATGGGTGACTCATCAATCAGGGAGTGTGTCTGCCTAAAAAGGACGACAAGATTCGAAATTCTGCATACATCACAACTGTGAGTGTCTCCGTGTCTTTATCAGTCTTGGGTGCTCCAGTCTGAGTGACAGTGGATTGGGCGATGAGTACAGCGTTGGGTGAAGTCAGCACCCCTGTATTAAACAGCAAAGTTGGTTAGTGCCTCCATCTGTGTTATCATCCGGTGGTGAGCGAGGTCAGTCCTGATTTTGCCAATCTGAGTCAGTGGGCATTGTGCATCGAATCAGGGTGGAGAGGTAGAGCCCGCTGGCCATGGGAACCAGACCTGCTGACACCTTCAGTATGTTCAACACTCTCTGGGCTGCTGTATGTACACCTTCTGTAGTCTGCGGCAGAAGAAGATGCAGTCAGGAGAGGAGACACACAGACATTCAGGCAGACATTTTTATCATGAATTTTAGCCTCTGTGCCTGAATTAAAAGTGTCTTTTTGTAAGCAGTATTATAAGTGAATCCACTGCATACCATTTCAAACAAAGGCTTTGCATACTATCTGAACATCTTTGACAGCAGTGACGTTTCTGACTGTGTTTTTCAGTGCAAAGGAAATGCACAAGGCATTCAGGCTATATCGGCTATGAGAAGGGTGTCTGATTCCACACAGATTCTGCAGGTGGTATGACCAAAATAAGAGCCTGAAAGATGCCACCTGTTCCTCAGTCAAAACAAAGTAAATTACAGTGTACCAACTGGCTATTCACAATCCTTTTGTTCCAAATAATTACGGAAAAAGCTGCCTTTCCCAGCCTGCCAAGATCAGCCTATTATCTCCCAAATCATATTTACAGCAGTACAGAGACAGACACAGACCTTATCTTCTGTCATCAACAAAGGGCAGTTTAGGGACGCTGCAGTCTTCCTGATAGAGGCCAGACGTTCATAGCAGACCGTTCCAGACCGTGCTAAGGACACAGGCAGGGTGCAATGGTGTACATACACATCAGAAAACTATGAGTGCAGCCTATGGAATTCATTGTCACAGTTAATCATCTTAATGCAAGAGTCAAGGAGGCATATCAAATGAAGACAGGACAAGCCAAGGCGGCAATATCATTGAAGAGGTGGACAGAGAGAGAGAGAAAATGATGTATCCTCACCACCAGTAACGAGGAAACAAACTTTTCCCAGAAAGTATCCAGAGTCCAAATGCTTAAGGGAAGCCTCTGCTGACAGAAGACTGAAGAGGAGAGAGACCATTTCAGCAGAAGAAAAAATACTCGCAGGATAGTAAGTAGAGGCTACCACTCTTTGTTTACCCAGCTATATACTTACTGTACTCAATCAAGTATCTCACTAGCACAATGTTATTACACTGTCTAGACTAGTCTTCATTGTAAATGATCTTTTTTTTACTCTATGCTTATAATTTAGCTCACAGCAAGCACTTGATAGCCACTGATCTGAAAGCACTTCATATCTATTTGACTAATTGATTGTGATGTAACGTGAGTTTGTACACTACCTTTGTTCAGATCTGAGATGCACTATGAAAACCACCAAATCGATTCGTGGGCGACTCTCCGCATTCTCCACCGGCAGCGGCAGACAGCGGGCCAAACGCCTGATGGAGAGAGAAACGACATTAGCATCTAAATTACTGTGGATAGCTAGTTAGCTAGCTACTTTGTATGAGGAAGAGACGAGAGATCAAGAGATCCATCTGAGACAGGCGACATTAAGTTATACTTTACTTACACGGTGACGTTGACGTTGTTTTCCTGTCGGACAATGGCCTCTGACAACTTTTTGTGAAACTCTTCTTCATTCTCCACAAGCTTAAATCACAGTAACAACAAGCAGTTAGCACGTCTAACATTAGTACACAAGCTAAGGTAACGTGAACTACCTAATGTTGCACGACACTTACCAGAACGTTGGCGGTATTTAATTCGGGTAGTTTGCTATATGGTTTTAAAGACATTTTTTTAACAAGTTAGTACTATAAATTAGCACACTTCATTCAGCTTGCTAGTTTACTAGCTATATTTATGCTGCCTGCTGGTGAGCTAGCTAACCTTAGCTAGCTTTCAAAGTATCTCCTCTCAATCCTTGATCAGCTGTGGAAATGCAATAAAGTCCGTTCGCGCATCAAAATATAGTTGCAAGGGCTTAAAGGATAATGTTAAAACGTGAAAATCAGCTTTTTGTAACCAATATATTTTGTAATCAATCTTTCAAAACGAAAGCACAACATTTGCGCGGCAACATTCAAATGTGCGTCAAATGACGTAGTAGCGTCAAGAGCCCAGTGTTTTGTTTTTTGACTGGAGTTTGGAGGTAGTACGGAGTCAGTCTCATCCAAATGTACGCATCCACATCCGTCTGCCAAGCAGGTTGTTCAAGCTGGCTCCGGCTTAAAGTCCCAATGGAACAGTTGCTGGCACCGAATAACGTTAAAATATTCTCCAAAATAAATGTGGATTGTAAATTGCCTCTCCTTGCCCAACGTATGAAAATAGAATAACACATTTTCAGTGCCATGTTTGATAGCTGTGGGTAATAGCCTAGTTTTAAAGAAATGTACCAAGGAGGTGTCTGTAAACCGTCCTTCCTGTACCAACGCTTTACTCACTGCCAAATTCCCATTTTTAAAGTACATTTTCTGTTAGGTTTTTGTGTCACAAAGATAGAACGTCTACATGAGTCCCATGTTTTAACAGAACTTTAGTTCAGTACATGAAGCCCCACATCTATAGATGTGTGAAATGTAATAAATTAACAAATGTTAAAGTAAACAAAGCACAGGAACATTCTATAAAGCAACATATTTATTGGAGAAAATTCACAGGTACAGAGATTTGACCACACTGTTTGTTACGTGTGGCAGACAGACAGTTGTAGTAACTGAGTCATTAACAGCTTGGGGAGGAAAAAATAAAATAAAATAAAATAAATCAGCGTGCCATGATGCACTTTGCTTCACAAACTCCAGAGTAAGTAACAGCCACAATAACTACAGAACAACCAGAATGCAATGAAAGAAAAAAAAATAATAATGGACAGAGAAAATAGAGGGAACTTCTGTTATTGTTGAACTGTAGCTTTGTGTGCATGCACACCATTTATGCGCCAGCGTGTTGGTAAAAAATCATGACAAATCAGTGTGGCCCAAGCCACCATTTTCCTGATAGTGTATGCATGTATTCATCAGGTTAGGTATCCCTCCTTTCTGAGGACAAGCAGTGTATTACTGCAAAAACAACACACAAATATCACATGATTCACAAAGACAGTGTTCAATGTGAACAATTTGAACATATATTAAATGAATCATGTGATACAAACCACTGCTTAGCCACAAACTACAATGTCCTCTATATAATTAATGCACATTTTTTTTAGAATCAATTAAAAATTGACATTAAATCAGCAACTCCTCAATTGGTCCATTCTAAGACACACCACATGTATTTGTGCATCTACAGTATGCAAGTGTGCGAAGCCATCTCCAGCCTTCCTTCCATTTGTCTTAACTGCACAAACACGCCCAAAGGCTTCTGTCACCACCTATCAGGACGCCGACGCACACAAGGGCCGAATTCTGCTGAGCAGGACAAGAGGCACGCTTGCAGTTTCAGTTATCTGAACACGGTCTGTATAAACATGCTGGTAAAGAATATAACCTTTAAACAACCGCAGTGACCTCTGGGGCCAGCCTCTAATCAAAGAAATCCTCAGTGTGCCGAGAGAATAATCTGGACTGTACACATAACCGTCAAAGTGTTTAACACTCTGCCCAGCTGAATAATGTGTTTTTTTTAATGTATGCTGTTTATCTATCGTGCCATCTTATGTGATGGCCACTTGTTTTCTTGTTGTGTAAAACTCTGTTGTATGTGTTCTGCGTAATTCCAGTCGGTTCTGTGATACACCTTTATTTGAATGGTGAGTCGCTTGTATTTTGCAGAATTCCTACGTCTGTGAGCGTGTGCGCATGTGCGCATGTTCAGTCTTTATGTCGTCTTATGCTTCCACGTGGAATGCACTAACCTCTGTGCATTGTCTGTAATGTGTCAGTGTATGAGGGGTGCATTATACTTTGATACAGAAGTGTGATGTGTGTTGTATACTGTGTGTATGTGTTGTATGTGTGTGTGTACTGTGTACTGATGTAGGTGTTGGTTGTATATCAGTGTATGTATGTCAGATGTAGATAAGCATGTGTGTTATGTGTACAGCAGTGGGGAGTGGTGTTAAATCTTGATGCGGAAGGCAGTGGCCTGTGCACTAGGGGAGTCAGTGGTAGAGGGGGTCTGAGAGGAGGATTTGAACAGAGCCTTCAGAATGGTCTGAGGGTCGACTTCTGGGGTTGGCTGAGAGGACGCAGAGCGGCCCCCGGGGCGAGACAGAGAAGGGGGCAGTCCGTCTTTCCTTCCTCCGCCTCCACTGCCTGGGGTGTCACTGAGCCTCCTGGGAAAGACACAGGTATGTCGTGAACAGGTCAGCCCAGACTATCAATTTAAACCAAAAGAACAAGATTCCGTGAACACAAAACTGAACCAGCTGAAAGTGAGAGAGCGAGAGAGCGAGAGAGAGAGAGAGAGAGAGAGATTGGGGGGGAGATGCAATGCACACATGATCAGTGTCATAGGGGTTTGTTGGGTGAAATTTTAAAAACAGCAATGAAGAGAAAGAGAGATACACATTCACTGGTAGCCTTGACTGATCTGAGAAAGGAAAGACATGATATCAGCAACAGACAGACAGAAACTCACAGCAGAATTGGCTGATCTGAGGTGATGACATTTCCCTGTATGTGGAGATTGCACTTCATGGGCTGGCCTGAGGGGAGAAAGCAGTGATGAAGAAACTTCAGACACTCAAATTAACATATTTTTTCCAAAACATGTATATCCTTTAGGATTATCACAACAAACCCTCTGAACCCCACCCAGCATCCTCTGAGTTTGTTCGCATCAACAGGTTTCATTACTCTACCTGTAAGTCCAAGCATACACTCTTCCACTCTGTTAGCTTAAAGTGAACAAAGCCTCGTTCTGGCGCCTTACCATCTAGGCAGCGGTTGTTGTATTTTCTGTATGCTGTGACAGCATCTTCCTTCCTGACAAAAACCACCTCAGCTACCCCAACCTTGAGGAGTCGCGCTCGCTTCAAGGCACCGCACACACAGAACAGCTCCTGTGGACACATAATCATAAAAACATGCGTGTCACACAAAACAATAATATTACAGGAAAACACTAAGCCAAACTTTGATTAATCAAAAACATGACCGAGTTGCTAGCACTCCAAGACATGGGGGGGAAAAAAGTGGATAACTACACCACAGATAATACCACGGAGAACAGAAACAAGGATGAAAGAACTTACCACAATGTCCTCCTCAGTAACTCGGGAGTGAAGGTTGTTCACAGTCATCTTGGTCCCTTCCAAGGGACTGAAAACCGGCTGGAAGGAGGAGGATAAGAGTTTACCCACTGAGCCAATGCTAAAGCAGACAAGCAGGGAGCTACTAAACCGGCAGTAGACAATCAAAAAATACTGACTAAAACAGTCTCACTGAACAATTTAGAAAACACAAGCACTGAAGTAAAAACCTTACACCAGAAAATTCCGGACACCATTAATTTCCTCATTACATTATTGGCATTTAGCAGGCGCTCTTGTCCAGAGCGACTTACATTGGGAATCGAACTGGCAACATTTCGGTTACGAGTCCTGCTCCTTAACCACTATGCTACACTGCCGCCCCCAATTTCCTCGTTATGTGTATCCTTTTAAATGTGCACCTGTGCTGCGGCGGCGTGCGAGCTGGCGTCCCCGCTGACCCCCGCGTGCTGAGCCTGGGCTCCTGCCACAGTCCGCGAAACCGGCTGCAAGGCAGGGGGCGCGGAGCGAGAGGCCGGCGGATTGGGGTTGGACCTCTGGGGCACTGCAGCTGCCAGGGGCGCGGGGGCTGTGTAGCTGTCATTCTGAACCACTTTAGTGATTGGACCAGAGAGGGCACCAGGCTGTGTATGAGAGAGAGAAAGAGAGAGAAAAATGGAAGTGAGACTCGTGCAAGCATTCGTCTGTGGGTCAGTGTAGATCTCCTTGTGAGACGACCACGTAACCCTGCAGCGCCCCACTGCTTGTGCACAAACATTTTGGTGGTGTTGTGCCAACACCTACAGGTGTGCCGTCCATTGCCACTCACCTGTGTATGCAGAAAGGTGTTGGCAGTAGTGATCTTCATCTGTTTGCTAGGAATGACATCATCGTCACCTGAGAGAGACTGGCAGGCAGTGGCAGTGAATGGTTAATACATGGTTCAAAACACCACACATGGTTGTTTTGAATCTTTACATGAAATCTGGTTTATCAACAGAACTCAAAGTCAGGCTCATCAACATCCTCGTATAATCCCCCTCTCTCACACATCTTTTTACCCTCCATATCTATAACCTCTGTTTGCCTTGATGACTACAGTCTTAAGTCATGACCCAGCTACCACCGTTCTCACCTGGGAGTTCCTGCTGGGAACGTTGATACGGACCCCACTGGTCATTCCTACTGGCTTTTGCTAGAAAGCAATGACAAGATGCGCACAAAGAGGTCAGTGACGGCCAAAGAGGCACGGTACAGTCCTGAACTAGACAGACAACCACAAATGACAGCAGTGCTGACACCAAATACAATATCAATAATTCTAACAAACAGCGCCAGTGTAACTGAGCTGTAAACTCTACTCGTTTCTGTATCAGTGTAAACAACTCACATGCCCTTTTCATTCTCAGCAAGAGCAAACATTGTCATTTAATGCCTTGATTTAATTGACAATGCTGATACCAAACACCACTCAGTAACAGTGCCTAGTAAGAAGACTAAGAGGACAAACCGGCCAAATTATTTTCAACCAATACAGTTTGATATTTTAACAGCAAACAAATTACAGACACCTTTCTAACATCAACACTGTGCCAGTTTAACTTTTGGAAAGTCAAAAGCTCTTGTGAATCAGTGGAAAATCAGTGTCATTAATGGTTTTGAAAAGCAGCACACATTCATGTGACCCATTTCAGATATGCGTCCAGGACCGTTAATTCCTACCTGAATTGTCTTGGTGATTTTGAAAGGTGCCGTCGATCCCATGGCTGGTGTGGCTGCAATGCTCCTTTTGAGACTGAGCCTATCGCGTGCATCAACGACTTTCTGAGACGCGGCGCCTTGTTGCAACGCAACTCCCCCTCTAGGGTTCAATCCCTGAAGGTGTGGCGAGAACTTGTTGGAATTCACAGTCGAAAAAGAGATGCTTGCTTTTGCGTTCGCGGTGGTATTATGTATCTGTATCTGTGGCACGTGTGTCTGGAAGTGTACCTGTGGATGGCTCTGTATTTGCAACTGTGCCGTGCTGACTACTGGTTTATGTCCTTGCTGCTGTTGCTGTTGCTGTTTGCGGGAGTTGATCATCTGCCTGGCATCTTGAACACCTCCTCCTGCCCCCCCTCCTCTAATTCGAAAGCGGGCATCCTTTTGGCCAAGTTTCTCTCTGGCATCTTTCACCTGGAACGCTACAAAGAGAGAGAGATGGATTAATACAAAATGTGAAAGTACTAGAACACTTCAGCTTACTGTGCTTATGATGTCCATAACTTTCATTACAACATAGTGTTGGAATGTACAGTATAAATGAAGAATCTGGAATGGTACTGAAGCCACTTTATGTGCATTAAACTCCTGCAAAAATCTACACGTCACTTTCCTACTCACCTGCTCCTCCACCCAGTCTCTGCCTAACATCCACTGCTCCGATCTTCTGTCGTGCGTCAAACGTCCGGCCTACGGCTCCGCCACCCCTGCGGAATCCGAGCCTGAGAAACAAACAGGTTCAGTGTGTACGGGCAGGCTTCCCAGGTGGAGAGGACCACACCATGCGCATTGAAAGAAAGTCAGTTATTAAGCAAACACTGAGAGCGAACCATTGAAGCAGACTAACAATTCAAATTTGTTTAAGGAGACAGATGGTGAACTGGAATGAAAAATGTGTATGCAACTTTCTTGAAGGAAATACTGTAAACACCCAAACACAAAAAAAACAGATAAGAGGAGAAGGACACTTCCACGCAGAATGAATGGGATAGTAACCAACAGTGACAAAATGCCCCCACCCCCTTGTCTTCTACATACAGTATATCAGGGCAATACTTCCTTTAAAAGTTCACTTCAATACCTTCGTTCTTACTAATCTATGTAACTGAATCAATTACCCTACATATGCCATGTTGTGATTTATCTTTCTTATCCCTCCTTTCCCAACCAAAGACGACTCTCACTTTCATCTCTTTGTTCACCGACATTTGGAAACGAGCTACCTTGTTATCCCTTTCACTAATGACCACAAGCTTGGGGTCATAGGCATCAACTCATTGCTAACACATCATTGTGAGGTTACTCTCTGGAACAATCATTGTGAGGTTACGCTCTACCATCTCCAAAACACACCTTTACCACAACAGGTACTAAGTTTCGCTACTACCAAACGTAGACAATCGGTCCTCACTCTGCATCCCAGTGGGATTGTATATTGTGCTTCACACCAGTTAATAACATTACCTACTTAAGGGTTATTGTTTAGCTGCTTTAGATATCGATCCGACGTCTTTTTTCATTGTAATAATCACCTAGCTCATGTCATATGCATACAATGGCTAGCTACCTAACGTTAGCGAACTACGTTTACTTGAATTAACGTCAGCTTGCGAGTTGGCGAATTACATGTGATGCAACTTACACTGCTATATTAAGAAGCTTCAATTTGGTGCTAGTTTAATTCACTGTTCAAGCAAATATGCCTATTTGTGAAATAAAACCACCTCGAAATAAACCAAGCATATACGACACTTTAGCAGTTAGCCAGCTACTTCTTGAGTAACAGATAGCAGCAGCTAGCTAATCGTTGGGCCCCGGCTTAGATAAAACAGACCTCCGTAAGCCAATGAGTGGCAGGATGGAGGCGGGCCCCATACTTTGTGCTGTTCTTTTGCAATGTAATCAGTCGAACCAATATAGGTGTATTTTCTCGTGAACTCACTATATCCACAATTTAATCATAGGCTGCCGAGCAATTTTGAATCGAACATGCAAAAGATATAATTCGTTTTATACCTGTTGTTGATTCCTCTTGTGTTTAAACCGCGTCGGCGTATTAATTCGTCCAAAGAAAGGTCCGCCATCTTGTTCACCATCTGGAGGACTGGAGCGTGCGTGACGAAAAAATGGGGAGGGGAAGACGGAACTAGCGACGGTGGTCATGTTGGATCAAAATACACGAAGGAAAGGCAGCGTAACAATACAAGGTCATGCAGCTGCTTGCTCAGCCGATAGTTTCAGGAGAGCAACAAATTAAAATCTTTACCACACAAAAAATAAAGATATAAATATAAAAATAAGTATACCACTAAAATATTGCTACATTGAAGAATAGACCTATCCGTCACGAAAGCCTATTGCATTTAATCTTTTAGAAGATGGTCTTCTCTAGCGATTTCCACGGTTTAAGGCAGATGAGGAACACTGTGAACAGTTAAGGTATGAAAACACAAAAGTATAAAATAACACGGTTACAGTGTCATTGAGATTTAATACGAGTTGATTTTTAGTCTTGGGAAACTACAAAAACTACATCCAATATGGAGCGAATGAACGCGAAGTGTAAAACATACCATGAGCCTTTGCGACCATCATATATTAGCATATCAGTTCGAGATCTAAATGTGTCCCATTCAACTTAAATTTAAAACGCAAATAATCAGTTGGCATGTTATAAGAGAAGATGAATTTGTTTGAGAATTGAATAATACTGAATTACTTCATTACTGAATACTAAAAATACAAACGTACACATCCAGCATTATGCCCACCATGATAGTACACGTATGTGCTCGATGTCGATCGGTTTCCTGATGCTGGCGTCAGGTATGCCTTAAACTGATGAGTAAGGAAAATAACGACGCGGGGTGACGCCCGTGTCCTCGCCCAGATTTGCGAGAAGAATTTTTGAAAGGGTACAGGTCCGCCTGGCAGGGGTGACTTGCCTACTTTGCGAGATGCCCCGCAGGGTGCAGATCTGCCCCGTCCCAATTATTGTTCAAAAAAAGCAAGTGTCAGCTCTCTATGGCTACTTATTAGCAAAGGAATCGGTAAGGTTTTAAAAAAGCTAATCCCAACGCTTTGTTTATGTCGTAGACATGGTATTACTTTTTTTTTTTTAATTCTGGTGTTGATTATTCACATGGTAAACCTTTACTATACTTTATTACTATACTAAGTAGTTAGCGGTCTTTCTGGAAATAGGGATAGGTATTCCCCTTGTACGGCAGTGTAACTAAGTGGCCCGCAAATTCTTAATTCATATTACATTGGACGAAAGCCGTCCAATTTTAGTTAATAACCCTGAGCTGTCAACGCGAGTACTTGCACAGCCCAAAAAGGTTTTGCATCCAAACGGCACAACGCCCTCCAGCTTCGGAATGATTCATAATTCACTTCCACCACGAGATGGCAGTATGCTGCAGTATCCCCTCACTAGTAGTTGACAAAAGATGGTTCCAGCTATCCATATTCTACATACATCCTGAAATTCCAGTTTCACACCCAGTTGTATGCAAAAAGAAGGGAAACGGAGAGTCACTGTGTTCCAGTGAAAACTTAAAGTTTTATTCAGTTGGTACAGACTGCACAGTGAGCCACTGGACTCAAGTCACTTCCTCTGACAGTCAAAACTTAATACTCTGGTCTTTCTGTTTATATTTGTATGCATGTGTTTTCTTTGTATCGATTTCTTTGCGGTATACATTTTCTGTGAGGGACAAAGTTTCTGTCGAGACTATGTTCAGTGTGAACCCGCCATGTTCAGTGTGAACCCACTGCTATGTAAACTGGCGCACCTTCCAGTGTAGTTGCATATTCATCAGGGCAGTTTGGGATTTTGTTGCTTTTGCGGCATATGTGTACTTTATTTAAACCTTCTGAAATTTATGTCTGAGAATCCAAAAGAGATCAGAGTATTCATTACAACAAAGTTCGTAATAAAAAAACCCAACAGCCATGCTAAAATAAAATAAACAGCCTTTGGGTACAATTTCCCTCCCCTTCTTTCTTACACCATTCCTTCACTGCTTGCGCTCCGATTCACCCTTTGAACTCTTGTGGATAGCACAACATCAGTGCTGAGGTAATTTCATCTGTACCCTGATGAACTCACGTTCATCTCACTCTTTTGAATTTCCATCCTTCCAATCTTCCAATCCCACTCTTCATCCCTCCTTGTCTCTTCTTACCCATCTCCTCGTTTCCCATCTAATCTATCCCCATCCCTACCTATGTATTTACTGTATGTACACTCACCCCACCCCCCCCCCCAGCCCGCACCTACCCACTCAGTATTCCTAAAGCTCCCCTGATTCTCTCTCTTCAGAACTAGACCGTCTTTCCCGTTCAATCGACAGCGATCTTTCTCTCTCCTCCCCAGCATCTCTTCTTCTGTGCATCTCCACTGAGGTGGACCTCTCTCGCTCCATCATCCATCCCTCGCGGTCTCCTCCCCTCGAATCCATCCCTCTCTCTAGTGATGCCGATCGCTCCCTCTCTCTGGGATGTGAGGACCTGTCCCTAGAAGACCTGAAAGACAGCGAGACACACATCAAGGACAGTGTACACGCTGACTGCACACTTCAGGGAATTCAAACAAAGGCAAACGGTAAAACAGTGCAATGTTACTTCAGAAAAATAGTTGAATATGATCTCAAACCACTGCGGCTACAGTTAGTTGAAATGTTTATTGAGGATTGCCCGGTACAATCCCACAAATCCTTGTTGTCCTGGTTCATTTGCATATCATCTCTTTTTTTTTAACCTGAACTAGAAAAGGGGAAGTAAACACTTGTGATTCACGTGCAACAAACTAAGTGTTTTTGTATTTATAAAATCTTAATAAAATTTTATTTATAAATAAAATCCAAAATAGCTGGGCCCTAACAACAGGGAAAGAAAACCAACACTAACATGGAAATAAACCAAACAAGAGGCAAAGGGGGCCAAGCTAAACAAACACACAAACGCATAATTTCTCCCACAGTCCCATAAATCTTTGCATCACTGCCTGATTTGCATAGAAGCACAGAATTTCTGCCAGTGGATTTGAAATTCAAGTAAGCCTGCAAATGACTTTGGAACTACACTGAATGTAAAAAAAAAAAAAAACTCAATTATAAAGTATTCTCAAACTGGAAAGCAATGTTTGCTAGTATTTGTATAGCTATTTTTATTCTTATAAACCATGGGGGAAAAGGCTCTCACCATGGTCCAAGTATACACACCACACAACTAGACCTCAGTTCTTCTAACACAGTAAAGTAGGGGAGATACCATAATGTCTGTTATATTTAAATTTAAAAAGTTCCCTGCTTCTTATTTAAATGTGTTCTGTAATAAAATATGAAATAAAAAAAAATTAAAATCCATCCAAAAGCCATAAGACCCATTTTGCAAGCGGACTAAACCACTTAAACACATCTTACAAAACCAAATCCTGTAAACTCCTCTCAATCAGTAACAAAACAAGAACAGAAACAAACAGCTATGGCTTGGCAGAACAGACGAAGAGGGATAATGCATATGGAAATACAGATGTAATACTAGTCGTGGCAGTGATAAAAGTTGAACTGTTAGAGACACATGCTGTCTGCTCCATGTAGAAATACCTCTTCTTCTTGCTCCTGTGGGAGTGGGAGCGAGAGCGATGTCTGTCCTTGTGCCTGTGCCTCCTTTCCCTGTCCCTCTCCCTTTCCCTCTCTCCGCCTTCTTCCCGAGAGCGAGACGAGCGGTGTCGTCTGGAATGATGGGAGGAGCTCCCTCCATCCCTGTGGCACAGCAAGGTGTTCAGACAGATGCCTCCAGAAACGTTTTACTTCTCTGGAGTGATTTTCTTCAATTATGTAATGAGTGTATGCTGTTATGCAAAGTGTGAACTGTTGCTGAACATAGTGATGTACTGACTTGTCACATTGCCAAGTGAAAAAAGTAACAACATTTCTTGGTTTGTAATGTGTCATTATATATCTATAATATATATATTTCTTATGCCAAAAAAATCAATAATCTTGATAAATTTAAAAGTGACATATGGACAGACACTGACATCATGCAAACTAATACATTTACCTGTAACGCTCTCCACTTCTTGATCTTGTCCTGAAGAATTTGGGAAAAAAAGGTTATATACAACAGCAGAAGTACATCACATGAATTTAAATAATTATTTATAATAAATACAAAGCATTGTTTAACATTCTTCCCTGACTGATGACAAACACACAAAAATCAAATCAATGATGGAAGTTATGGCCAGATATTGAGTTAATCCACATGAAACGTTCAAGATTATCAACAGTGCTTTTAGCCTGGACATAGCTACCTTTGACCTTTTCTCTCTCTGTTGTCTCTGGCTTTTCTCCCCCCACAACCATTGTCTACCAAATGAATGCTGTCTGTACAAATAACACTGTCCCTGCCCCCACAACTGATTCCCTCAGATTCCAATCTACCAGTCCCGCAGATCTGATCAGACAGTGTAATTTGATGCAAATTAACTACATACACTCAAAGGTCAGACTGAGTGGCAGATGTGTGATCCCACACAAGACTGTGTTTTGAAAGCTGCATGCTATCTATAGAACAGCAACTTTATTGTGTTGGAGATTATAAAGTTCAAGCATTGTTTGAAAACAATTTACCTTACTCCCCCTCCTGTACATTTTTTTGCCTAAAACACTAGTAACCCTAATAATACACTGTCGAGATTGTCGCTTGTGAAATGCGGACTGAAAAATGCACACTTTTCTCATTAATGTTTATTATTCCTTACACTGTTCAGTGTTAGTGCTTAAAGCACCCACAAATGTGTACAGAATGTCTGGATAATCATTAACATTCCTTTTATATACGACACATTTCAATCAGACATTTCCAAAATGTGTTTTAGTAACTCACCTTCGTCTGTCCCTCTCTCGCTCTCTCTCCCTCTCTCGCTCTCTCTCCCTCTCCCTCTCCCGCTCCCTCTCACGCTCTCGCTCTCGTTCCCACTCCCTCTCTCTCTCTTCTTCCCTGTCCCGTTCTTCTCGTCTTCTCATTCGCATGAGCTCTTGCTTTTCAGCAACCTTTTTCTTTTAAAACAAAGGGAGAAAAATAGGAAACAGTTTTAGAGTTAACGTTCTTTTAGCCACGGCACTTTTCACAGGCTGCATTATGGTATACTGCGTTAATTCTGAGGTGCACTCTGGCAATACTGAAAGGCTCGCTTCACTGGGTCAACTCCAAATACATGTTTAACTTCTTTGCCTAAGTTCCAATACCACCTTAGCGCAATTACAGGGGAGCTGTAAAGGAGGCAGTTCTAGGAAAGGTTTACGAAGCACACTACAGTATCTTCCACTACAAAAAAGACATATGTACTGTGGTGTTCAGTCCAGTTACTCACTTTATGTGACATAGCATAAAATTGCTTTCCTCTTACTTTAGCACAAATGAACTACAGTGTTAATTACAGCCAGTCCACAAGTCTGTGTCATGGTCCCTCATACCCTTAGTTTCTCCAGCTTCTCACGGATCTCGATGAAGCCGAGGTGTAGCTTTCCTCCAAAATGGTCGGCCAGGCGACGGTCATTGTCATGAAGACCCAGGTAAGCAGAGCACACCTCGCACACTCTGAGCTTCTGCTGCTGAAAACTGGAAGCCGGCATTGAGTTCCTGTAAATATCCTATTAAAATAATGCAGTAAAACATGTGGTTAAATACAGCAGCATTAAAACACTTCTCAGTCTTTTAAAATGTCATAGAGGATCGGCCCTTTCACCCTTTTTGTGCGCTCCTGAGTATCAGCAACCTCGACCGTATTTGTTACAGTTATTATTACAAGCTTATGTACATACTAAGTAATATACTGAAAACAAGTCAGTTACTACTTTAGTGCTCTTTTTAAAATTAATTGCACATCTTATTGTAGATGCAACTAAAAAAAATACTATTATTCCACCACGGCTGGGATTCCAGCTGCCCTGCTCTCTCACCTCCGCCTCTCTCTTCAGAGCACGGGTCTTCTCCACCTTCTCCAGCACCTGCTGCGCCTCGTCCACATTGCCCTCACCTCCCAGCTGCTCCGCCCTCGCCAGCAGCTTCCCGATCTCCTCGTTTAGCTCGTGCACTCGCTCTGCCTACGGTTGCGGCCAGAAAGAGGGATTAGAACAGACCGAAAAGACCCTGCAACGCGAGACAGCCCTTTTTGCGCGCCTCCCCTGACCCACAGAGGACAAAGAAGAGGAAGGTGTCATTCGTATGCATTTAGACAACGTAAGAAAATGTCCGCCATGATGCCGGCGTGGACAAAAGCAATGGCATGGGGAAGGACTGGCCAGAGTGAGGAGAGAGGTGTGTACGGCTACTCGATGATACCTTAGCGGCGACCTCCGCGCTGATCTCCTCCTGCGTCTCAGCCAGTCGCTTCTTAGCCAGCTCCGTCCTGCGGTCACAGTCTGCAATGAAGGACTGCAGGTGCTCTGTGGCCTAAGGGGCAGCGCGGAGAGAGACACCAAGGATAAATCATCATGCACTGACAAAGGTACACAAGGCAGGCTAGAGACCCAAAACGGAGCAGAAAACTAACAACTTTCTATTGACCAGCTACAGCAAGTGAAAAGTCCTCTGACTCACATCAAGTTCAAAGAAGTACTCGTGCTTTTTGGACGCAATCTCATAGTCAGCCCTGAGCGCCAGGTCGTGGACCTTCACACACTCCCCCAGGTCCATACGCTGCAATATCAAAAACACCACGTCAGTCTTTACAATATGTAGTCAGGGCCAGTCACATCGCTGATGCAGACACACTCAGTTCTGCAGAAAAGCACGCTACAGTGAAGACGTTGCAGACGTTGAAGAAGATGTGTCAGCATACGCAGGTATCCAAGGGGCTGGACCTGCATACACCTCTGCCGCGCAGTGTGTACTGACCGTGCCTGACAGTATGTCATGAGGACAGGAGTCCAGCAGGTGGCTCTTACACACCCTCTCGTCTGTGAACTTAATCCTCTGCCGCATGCTGTCGCCTGAAACAGCACACAGAGGCAACACAAGAACACGGTGGATACACCACCACAATATCACGTCAACACGATTCACGGTGTGAGGGTGCTGAGAACAGAACACCTTACAAAAACCATCTAGAGACTTATGATGCAACATAATTGGCTAAAAAAATGTCATCGTTA
This sequence comes from Megalops cyprinoides, assembly GCF_013368585.1. NCBI lineage: Eukaryota > Metazoa > Chordata > Actinopteri > Elopiformes > Megalopidae > Megalops > Megalops cyprinoides. The sequence continues at coordinate 7,492,838 of NC_050601.1, read as the reverse complement.
CGGGTGAAAGCAAGAAGTTGCAAAGTTGCACTCAAGTGCTGCCTTCGTTTGTACAGCTAATACACCACATTTGAATTCAGTTTAAAAATAGGCTATGTATTCAAATAATTAGCCGCCGCCTGAGCACAAAACTCCGTTCAGCCACCTGTGCACCAAAGCCCCTCCTAAAGTTCTCACTCATTTTTAACCGAGCTTGTCTAATGGATCAAGGAGGTGACTGTCACTAACGTGCCGTTTTGATTGGCCGTCAGCCACAATCCTGCACTCTCTGACTTGCCAGTTTCGATATATGAGGTGACAGATCGCATAAAACTCGTTTTGCAGATAGTAAAATTACTGAATATTCACGTTTTCCGACTCTAGGTATCTAGGAAGCTAGCATACATTAAAAGTAGTTTGCAAGCCAGCAACGGCTGGTAGGCTGGCGAGCTTGATGACAGCGATGGCGTGTTCTTGTTTTTAGTTCGTTAGCTAGGCTAACTCAAACGCTCAAATACAATTCAACATGTTTCCCTGTACCACGCTAGCTTGCTAGTTGTGGGTGTCTACTTACCATCTCTCCCGGTACCCATTAGCTGGTCCAGCATCGCCCGCATTTGCGCTTGTGCCGACATCTTCCTTGCGTTTTGGGTTGACTTTCCTGCTCTGTGACAGCCCAACCACTCGCCGATGGTCACACACACGGAGTAACTAGCTCGCTAGCGTCTCTCGACACCACAGGCCCGTGGCAAAGCGGAAGCTAACTTTTTGAATCCAAAAATAGAGAAGCGAACTTCTTTAGGATCGTGCGAGTTTGCGACACTAACTACTGCCGAGACACTACACAAAACACTCTCTGTACGTCTCTCCTTCACTCCCACCTACTCTTAATTTTCACCAGCCAATTCAGCTAGCTAGGCAGCTAGTCTAGGTATCTCAACTCGGCTTTGAGTTAGCTTGAAAGGTGGATAGCTAGCTAGCTAGCTAGTAAGCTAGCGAGACATCAAAAGTTCGGATAGATTTATTTTTTCAAGTAAAACCTAGGTATTGTTTGTGACGGTACGATTATACTTCATTGATTAATCATTTTTAATTCGCACAATATCTGTTTTGTTTCTGTTTTATTTCTCTGTTTTTTGGCCCTGTGTCTCGAGGTTTTCCCCTCTCGAGAGCGCGCTCTGCTCCCTCTCCCTCACTGGCTCGAGGAAGCGCTGTGCACGCTCACCAGCTTAATGTACTGTTACGTCATCATCACTGTCGCTTTCGCCTTTGAGCAACGTCCGCTCATCTTAGCTGTCCTACTGACCAATTGCCTATGTTTTTTTTAAGTAAATTAACAACATCATGTATATATCATTATGCATATTCTGGTAGGTGGATTATTCCATTAATCGTATGAAAGGGCGTAGATCAAAAATATGTGATCTCAAACATGTTTAACATTCTCTCCTTTCCTGATATCAAATACACAGTCCAACTCTGTTATCAACAATTCCATTACTGTCTTTACACGGAAAATCCCTTGATTTCAGAAAAGGTATTTTATTGGAGCTATTCTGCTTTTCTGCTTTAGAGATCAAGCTAGATCAACAGTATGATTACAGACGTGCAAGTTTTACTGTCCTGTTGAGTGTGGGATTCAAAACTTTTTGGGCTACATTTTGCAAAAGGGAAACTCAATTTGTAAAAATCATATATTTTAAAATCATGTTAATGTAAAAAAAAATATATGTATTTACATACACATGTCCTTCATATGTTTCATCGACAGACATAGACAGCGCTGTCTCAGCTGTGGAGACCTTCAGGTTTCTGGGAACTACTACTTGGCTCTGCCACCAAAGAAGACATCAAAAAACTGCAGTGCACCGTCAGGACTGCAGAAAAGATCATTGGCGTTAACCTGCCCACACTCCAAGATCTTTTCAATACCAGAGCCAGAAAACGGACAGGCAAAATCATGGCTGACCACTCACATCATGGCCACAACATATTTGAACTCCTTCCCTCCGGCAGGTGCTTCAGATCACTACCCATCAAAACAAGCCAACATGAATAGCTTCTCCCCACACGCCATCACACTCCTGAACTGCTAAACTAACAACTCACAATGCAATAGGTGTACAATTATAGTTGTACATACCCATAGCCTGCACTCCTGTACACTTTAACTTATTGTGCAGTAGCTGTTAACTTATTGTACAGTATATTACATATATTATATATAATATGTATCATATTTATGTTTCATATACCTCATTCATCCCATCCTTACTCCATTCTATGTATGTGTCCTGCACTACTCTTGTTGTTTGTTGTACCGCTGCTGTTGGACGGTATTTGTTGTTGTCACCTTGTTATCATTGTGTGAACGCACTACGACAGACACTGGAACCAGAGCCAAATTCCTTGTATGTGTAAAGCCATACTTGGCCAATAAAGACTGATTTTGATTCTAAATAAAATCCAACAACAATAAAAAAAACAGGTCTACGCTAACATGCTATGCTTTTTGGACGTTCAACAGAAGCGTCTGAAACTACAGAAATCCGAAGGTTTCATTGGTCAGGTTTCCACCACCATTCATTTGCCTAGACTATCTTCACATGTGGTAATGGGTGTGGCGTCTTTAAGTTTCATGATAAACTTTCAGTCAGTTGCATTTATAACCATTTATGCCTCAGAATGTTTAACGAAATAAAGAATTCCCGTGAAGAAACATCCAGTAAACGTTAAATTCTCCATTATTTAATCGACAAGAGTTAAAATTCAAGACATTTTTCTTGTGCTCATCGATAATATAGTATTATATAACTAGCTATAATTACTGCTGCTATAACGGTACCTAGTTTACCACTACGTTGCTGAATTTCTTTTAATGTTATATCCTAAATAAAACTTTTAAATAAAGATTTTTTTCAGAATTTTAAAAAGTTGGGTATCGGACCCACGAAAGGAGAAACTACGGGTCCCAGAATGCCTCTGGAGAGGGGAGGGGGGGACCTGCGAAAAAATAATACTAGGGATTGAATTTCTACAGTTCGTGAGACTCACAGACAGTGGAAATGGCAGCAGCTTTGTCTCGAGCCCTCAAATTGCCTGGTAAGACATGGGAAATGCGTGATGCTAGAAATATTGCCAGTATTATTCAATAACTGTCACTGGTTTCACAAAGCAGTTGTTTTGCAGCAATGGCTATCTTACTGTTCTGCTATGCTGTGTTTTGATGCCATACCGTTAGCTAGCGAGCTAGCACGCAGCAAGTACAGTAGCCATCCAGCTACCGTCACGACCATTCATTTCAGACCAGGCAACTAACAGTCATGTTATGTATATAATATTTGGAAGAAACCTTATTAGGTAGCCTGTAGATAGTTTAGTTGCGAGATTTAAGCGTTTAATTTCCCATTGTTTCTAGTCTGTGCCTTATATTTCAGAAACCGATCTGTCTTGCTTTAAAATGCAAATACAGAGCACCTGGCTGGAGCTAGTCCGCTAGCTAGCTAGCGACCTAACGATGACGCACCGTACCTATATCGATGCTTCATTTTAGGAGTTACCTAGCTAATGCAAGTATATCAAACAATATCAGCAACCAACTCGATTCTGAAGATTTTTAATGGAATTAATAAATTAGTTTTAAAATAGCTAGGTAAATAAATTCTCATCACGTTGTGTCATTGTGTTTTAATATTAAACTTCGCTGAGAAGGAATTTCAGGAATACACTTGCTGGTTAACAATTCTAGTTCTGCTCCTGCTATGTTTGATCCACACTCAGTATGTCAGTCTGTAGCTGTGTTGCATTAACCTTTATCTCGCGTTTCAGGTAAAAAGAACTCAGAGCTGGGAGAGTATGACCCCCTGACACAGGCAGACAGTGAAGACGAGAGCGAGGAAGATGACCTTGTTCTCAACTATCCGCGTAACGGGCTCGGCAGGAGCAACTGCATGGGGGCAGGGATAACGGACCTGCGCGGCGGCAGGGCAGGGAGGCTAGTGGACGACGAGGATGAGGTGGAGGAAGAGGAGGAGGAATGGAGAGAGAGACATCCAAGTAAAAACAGACAGGAGAGGGACGAGCTGAAGACTAGGCAGTACTGGAGTCAGAGGGACAGCGGCAGAGATGGGGTCAGCGAGGACGGAGGGGGTCAGGGGTCCGCTGGCGGTGCCGGGCTGGGTCTGGGTTCAGGCTCAGATCCCGAGGAGAAGAGGGCCAGAGTAAGAGGGGCGATCCGCACCGCCTTCTTCCTGGTGCCACTCTTCTGTGCTGTGCTGCTGGTTCTCCTGTGTGCGTTTCTCTTACCCTGCAAACAGGGAGAGCTGGACGAGAGACCGCAATGGGAGAGAGAGCTGGGGGAAGTGAAAGGTGAGTGACTGATGAACAACGCTTGTGCAACTTCTATACACTGACTGGATTCAGCAGCATAGGGTTGGAGTGGACTTACCCAAGCCAGTTTTCACAAGCATAGTCACAACAGCAGCACGACTATGGAATGAAGGCACAACTCTCACACATGAAAGCAAAAATGGTACTTGATATGTGTATTTTTTTCAAGTGTATGTTTGCTTTCCAGGTGTCAGCTTGCCTTCTTTGGCGTTGTGGGACGTAGACAATGACACGATAGAAGATGTTCTAGTAGGAGTCACCCAGCATACCAACGACAGCACACTTGCGGGTGAACTGGGGTACAGCAAAGGTAACTACCAAAATAGCCAGAAACATTTGCTAAATACTGGGGTGTTTTACTCTAAACTCTCAAAAGTGTGTGTTTTCTGCTCTTCATATGTTGTATTATCACTGGATTCCCCAGTCCAGCAACAGTACACTATAGTTACCAGTATGTGATTTTACAGTATTCATTTCCTGTCCTCGTTCCAGTAGTAGACTGCAGTGTAAGCATGCGTATACGGAACAAACTCTCCCTCCCACAGAGCACACGGATCTAGAGCACAGTGTTGTGGCGATTTCTGCAGTCACCGGAGAACGGCTGTGGACGACGGTCATGAATGACTCGGTGAGGTCCATACAGTGCGGGCTGCAGCCTCAACCTCGCCCAGCAGCACCCCGCCTCCGAGCCACCTTGCAGGGCTCAGTGGGTCGGCTGGGGGCATCACCTACGGGAAGGAGCCGCGGGTCTGTGTGCCTGGTCATGGGATCGTGTGATCTCAAGGCAGTCAACAGCGCTACTGGTTAGAGTCAAACTGATTTTTTTCATTATTATTCCCCCATAATCACTCCTTGGAAATGTCTGTCTTTTCAAACCTCTTTCATTTTCTGCTCCACTTTTTTAAATTTCTCCCATACTCTCAGTCTGTCCCTATCTTAGCACATATCATATGCACAATTGAAGGAGACAGTTTCTCAGTTGTGCTGTTGTTTGTCCAAATTCCTTTTTTTGCTTTTCTTTCGAACAAGCTTCTCACCTTAGCTGTGAGTTGTGTAATACGTCATATATATTGTACAATGTATTATAAATGTATTATACGGAATGCAATGTATGTATGTTACATTTGGTATAATGTAATACATTTGGAATATTCCCCCACAGGAAAGATACTATGGTCGGTATCACCAGGAAAAATTGTGTCCCAGGCAGTGTCAGTACCAGACCTCAATGGAGACTCAGTTCCCGACTTCCTGATTGCTACTCTGCCTGCTGATGAGGTATGCTCTGTATTCGGTCAGCTGCATTCTGTCAGTCATTGCAACAACAAGCAAACACTGAGTTGACTATTTAAAACTTAACTTAAACATGCTTCCAACAGTTTGAGGTTTTCATTTTGCTGTAGTTGTCTAGGTTCTGGCATCTACTTAACCATAGCTGCAACTCCTGCGCCCTCCTGTGGAATCTAGTCTCTAGATCAAGTCACAACAAGACCAAACCAGTACTGATCTACGTTGCTGTCTCTGTGTCGCTGTGTCTTCCTATTTTTACATTTGTCAGCACATTGTTCTGTTACAGTGTTCAGCTGTTAAACTCTTCTACACTTCTATAGTTTCAAAATTCTCTATTTCTGCTCTAATATGTTCGTCTCTGTGGTGGATGACCACATCACTTAATGCAATTGTAATGTCCCAACATGCCCAGTGCAGTCAGCGTACAGATTCTAACCAAGCATCTTTCTCTTTCAGGCCTCAGATCTTTCTCTTGTCCTGCTCTCAGGAGTTCGTGGTACTCGGATTGGACAGCCTGTCCCCTTTAACCTCACAACACAGGGCAAGGTGATTGGCCCTGAGCTGCATGTGACCGGGCAGGGGGCATACTACATTCTGTTTGGACTGGGTGAGGCACCCCCACATACAGTTATCTGCAGACAACCACATCTTGCACATCATCAATGTCATTTGTAAGATTGATTACGTCAGGCATAAACTGTGTCGAACATCACATAGTACTTAAACATGAATTTGCAAACACTGGATTCAAATAATTGAGAGGCTGTTTGTAACAGGACAGGGTTTCAGATTTTTGGAATCAGTTTAAAAATTAAAAATATTTATGGAATTCTGACCATATATCAGCAGTAACTCCTCATTGAAATACCACACTTTGCAGTACAAAGCATTCTCAAAGCTTTAACAGTAATTACTCACTCAGTGCATGCTGTCAAAGAAACAGTGTACTCTTGCTTTCTTCTTCATTTTTTCAAATGTGAAATTAAATGTTAGTTTAAGTGAGCTGTTTTTATTTATATTAGCTCTCTTTTTAAAACACATTTTCCCCTCAGGCACTGTGGAGGCAGTCTCTCTCAAGGACATTTACAGTCAGGCAACTGGCAAGGTGCCCATCTCGTCCATGCTAAAAGTAAATGACGCCAGCTGGGAAAAGCTTAGGAAAACAAACTCCTCCTCTCTCATACATATCTCCAGGTAAACACAACCACTACCCGTATTTCACCAGTTTTTCACCTCACTTAAACCCTTCATTTGTATTATGAGTAAATGTTTGGTTACCTTTTTTGACTCAAGTCCTATTTCTTTTGAATGGTCTGTTCAAACTGACAAATGCATGCAAGTCCAAACTGACAAAGGCATGCAAAGAAATACATTCTAAATGGCTTATAAATTCTCCCCCAAATACTGAAATTTCAGAAATTAACATTACATATGATGGAAGTACATGATTCATTTACATTGTTCCTCTGTCCTTCACACACTTTCGTTGGCAGTGAGCAAGTGAAGTTTTTGCTTCCTCTGGTGGCTGGCTTGTGCAGCAATCACAACAACTTTGACTCCATCTCCAACGCGAACCTCAGCCGCAGCGACTGGGTGTTGGTGTGTGGGTCTAGCAAGCTGTCGGTGGTGAGAGAAAGAGATGTGCGCACTCAGTGGACCGTGAGCTCTGCTGCCATACATGGGTGAGCAAGGGCACAAAAAGTGAAGGTGGGGGGCGGGGGGGTTGGGAGGGGGTAAAGGATAAGAATGTTGTGCAGCTGTTAAAAGGGGAACCAAGTGACCGAGTGTGTGATGACGCGAGCGGTTGAAGTAATTAGTATGAAATCTCTCTGTACTGTTTTATGCCAGTCGTCCTGCTCCAGGCCAGTTCAATGATGATGGGATTCCGGACCTTCTAATCCAGCAGTCCGTTTCTCCTGGAGTCAGAAAGGTATTGTGTAATATTCCACAGAGGAATTTGTAACAGGTCACACGCGTATCAAGGCGTGCTGCATTGTAGCGCAGTGTCCTTGCGGTGTAATCCTCTTACTTCTGTCTTTCAGGTCCAGGTGATTGATGGTGCAAGTGGGCGTGGTCTGTGGGAGGCTGAGTTTGCGTGTCCGCAGCTGGAATTGGAGGGCTCTACTCTCATGACCACCTCTGGCCTCTCAGTTTTCCTTTTCTGGGCTGGTGACGTCCAACCCCTCAAGAACCTCACGAAAGCTACTGTGAGTAGATACATGCATTCCTCTCGGTCTTCTCCAATTAAATTTGTTTAATAATCAGATTTTTAGATGAAATCATCAGGCATACAGCCTTACAACCTCTATACATAGTGGGGATTAACAGATGGATGAACTACTACTATATTTCTTTCTTTATTAGAAATTGAATTAATACTTTGATCTGTTTGCTGGTCTGAAGGCTTCCCAAGGTGTGGCTCCAGCTAACCCAGTCCCCTGCAAACTGTACTTGCTGCACCCTGCCTATCCCACAATCCTGCTGGAGCTTACAAGCACCACGGATACTGTGCTCATAGCTGCAGGTCAGTGAACATGTGCAAGCCCTTGTTTAAATGACCTGTGAATTTAGCTGATTTTTTTTTCCATACATTTTTCCACTACCAGTCTTCCTGTATGGACCCAAAAGGTATATAATTATACAAGCAAATGTTCTGATTGTATGAACACCTCTTTTTCTCTCTCGTTCAGTTAGTTACCAAGAGCAGCAGAAAGATGCTTCCTACATCACCGTCTCTGCTCGGCCTACTTCCACGCCAAAGGCTCAGGTGGTCAGAAGCCTGAGCCTGAGGGCCTCCATTGCAGGAGGCAGAGTCCTGAGGCTGGGTGAGGATAAAGGAGCTGGGGTGCCAGTCGGACCTGGAGCTTTCGAAATTAACAAGTTCTTCAGGCAGCTCGCTTTTCGACAACTTCAGGTAAGAATGTGTGCAATAACCCATAAGTGCTTTTGCACTAGAAACAGGCTGGCTGACTTCTAGGTAAGTTTTCTGGATGGTTTTAGGGGGGGGGGCAGTGTGGCATAGTGGTAAGATGAAGGGCTGGTAGGTTGCTGGTTCAGTTCCCTGCTGAGGACTGCTGTTGTTCCCTTGGGTAAGGCACTTAACCCATAATTGCCTCAGTAAATATCCACAGATCACATGTAAAAATTGTAATCTATACAAGTCGCTCTGGATAAGAGCATCTGCAAAATGACAATAATGTAATGTAACGGTTTTCCATGACCTTTTTCTGAGGACCCATGTCAGAAAACATGAGCAGTTAGGATGAGGCCATGTGGGTGCATGTACACCTAGTGCAAAAACAATCATGCTGTACACGTCCAGCCAGCTTTGGGTCCAGCACATTCTAACCTATTTCCAGCTCTACAGGGGTGTAAAAAGCGGTATGAGACAGATAAAGACATAGAGAGAAGGGGAGGAAATCTGGGGAGATAAGTTAGAACTGACAACTCTTATTTAATATGGCATAACTACATGTTCACAATTCCTTGATGGATATGAATGGGTGATACCAGCAGTGAAAGAAAAATAATATTTCCATGTGTTTCTGTGTCTAGTGAGTGGAGGCTACCATTTGATCTCACAAGGAGCAACACGAACTTGCTAAATGAAGTCTGAGGGGACCAAAACATCTGGGCCGAAGAGCAATATAGGTCCCATTTGGTGAAGGAGAGTTACAGAGGCTCATTTTCACTGTTTACATTTCCATTCTTTTTTTTGTCCACAAAATGTGATTTTAATTTACCTCATGGTAATGCATTAAGAGAAAACAGGAAAGACTATTAGTTTTAGTAGAATTGTTTAGGCATGCTTTTTAAAAGGTTTGTGTAGGTGTGGCTATTTATTTTTTTTTAATGGCAAAGGCATTTTATTTATAAGGCACATAACACACTACTGGCCAAGCCCTTACATGTGCACAAAAAGAACATCGACGGGACATTGTAAATATTTCTGAAACTTTGCAGTTGATGCACATTTTAATACAGTGTTGGATTAGTCAGATGCACACTTTCACACACACACATGCACACAAGCACACACACACAGGTTGAAACACTGATACAGAAAGAGGTAGGGTGGGCAAGATAAACCACTAACAAGGGAACATTGTGCCTTCCAGTTGTGCCCTGACTAATATGGCATTTCTCTGACTTTGCAGATTTGCAGTTATTTACCTTAAAGGGTCATTGCCCCAGTTTCTCATGCTCACACAGCATTGTGTGCTTACAGTATAACAGTAGATCTTTGTTATTATTGGCATCTCCCCTCTACTGTACAGCTGAGGTACATAATTGATCAAGTATGTAGATATTAATATTGCTGTACAGTATTTATTGTTTTGTCTGATTTATAGAGGGTATGATTGCCTTGGGCTAACAAATAATTAAAATAGTCTTTGAAAATAATAAGCATATTGCATTGCTGGGCTAAGTACGGTATGTTTATTTGTTCTGTAAATATTACTAGAGGTACTTGTAAATAACACAAATAATGATATGCTGGAACAAACTGAGATGATACCACAAAACAATAAACCGTGTTTTAGGATGTTACACCTTGCCTGAATAAAGATCGTTGTGTGTGTTTACCAATGCGTTTAAGGTGTCACTTCTGCCCTTTAAAGAGCACAGGCAATTTTGAGGTCATTCACAACATTTATATTCAGACCTTTCATCAACTTTCCAGAAGGGATCCAAGCGAGATCATTGTCATCTCACAAATATAGCAACCTCACTCAAGTAACCTGTTTGAATTTTATTTTATCCAGTACTATTAAAGAACTCAAAACAATGAATTAGTGGAAGCTGGTTATCCTCCTTTCTTGTTTGATCACATTCCTCACGTGGAACACTTTGATATATGTTAGTTTGTACCTGCCTTGTCTGCTTCAGCTGTGTACCAACTGGCCTTTACGCACGTAATGACATACATTTCTACGAAACTTAAGAAGTTTGAACTTTTTATCAATGCTGCGAAGAGCTGTTCAGATTCAATGACATTTACGTCATCTGGATAGCTCATCCTATTGAGTACCAGGATCTTCGACCCATCCCAAAACAAATGTCAGTACTACTCCAACATACAAGCCCAACAAACTGTGCAACAGCATTCAGTGATGTTAAGTAAAAATGCATTGGTGTAGCAGAGTCATACATACACTTTACAAGGTTTGCTTGGAGGAGCTGTGGTCTAGAGAAGAGCTGTTGTCCTAAAAAGTGGCACATTTTAACGTTCCCGGGGAGAGTCCGTTTTCGGTGTTTTATATCAACACAAGTAGTTGCTATAGGGCGTTTACGTGAACCACTGTATCCCCTGATATCCGAGTCCCACACGCACACACATAACAGGGTGTGGAGCAGGTGAAAAGAGCTGCCTTCCAAAATGGTATTAGAGCCCTCCTCCTAATAAACGTCAGCCCATCCCACTGCAGTACTCCAGCGTTGTTATCGACAACAGAAAAACATGGCGTCGGCTGTGTATCGCCTTTCCCGGCTCTCAGTTCTAAAAAACAAGGGCGTTTTGACTCGCTCTAAATGCCCAGGTGCGGGTTTTACACAATGTCGAAATGTAGTCTACACACCGTCGGGCGCCATTCATCCCCGGCCTGTTAAAGTAAGTACTCGTGCACGAAAAATATACGGAAACTGTGCTTTGGCATTATAACGTTGACGGTATGAGGGAAAGGCTAGGTCAAGCGGGTTTTCCATTCACAATGTGGTAACTTACCTACGGCTTTATGGAAAGGGTTAGTGTTATACAGGGTGCCCGACAGCAGCTTAGTTTGTTAAACAGTCACTGTCTTGAATCGGACTGGCAGAAATAACATTTAGGTTAAACGAATGGGAGGCTCAAGAGTCCATTGATTGACAATTACCGAGACAAATCGAGGGTGCAGTCGCGTTGCGATGGCGAAACCAGGAAGTGGTCATTAAAACCACAAGATATTAAACATTACTGTCAATGTTAATAAAATAATGCATGAACAAAGCTGTCACATGGCCTACTCTAACACACATTCTGTCAACTGCAGCGATAGAACAACTGTGGAGTTACCCAGTGGTTTTGACTGGGTGTGTTGCCTTTTGTACTCGTAAACTAGTGGGAACAGAATTCACTAGATATCGGCGAAGCTGTTTAAATAAAGTTATTACCTAGAACAATACAGTCTGTGAACGTAACATAAAAAATGACCGCGATGATGGTTGTAGTCTCCGATAATGTCTCTTTCGTGTGACGTTGTAGCAATTTTCCGGAAGGGTACAGACTGAATGGTTGCAACGAACTGTTTATTCAACGTCTAAATATCTCTTCATAACTACCACACCTTAGGTGCAGGAAGCCTGCCCATGCATGATCATTCTTACACTCGTGTGCAACAGACTTCAAATGGCTGTGTCATCTATAAGGCTCCAAACACAATGTATATCATTGCTTGTTTAGACCTCCTTTGGCCTTTTCCGGATGACCGTCGTGGTGGTGCCCTTCCTGTATGTGGGCACCCTGATCAGCAAGTACTTCGCCGCCCTGCTGGAAGAACATGATATCTTCGTACCAGAGGATGACGACGACGATGACTGAACTAGCGTCTGTAAGCACAATTATCCAGTTAAATCGTGCATACAATACGAATTTCATACGTTGATTTTTGCTTTAAAACGCAACAAAAATTCATTCTGGCATTCGTCAGGATGTAATATGCCTAAGTGCAATACTTCTCATATGACATAATACTACGTACTGTACAGCGAGAGTAAAAAAAAAAATAGGCTAAGTAAGTGTTCTTACAATTGTATGTTTGTGTGAATAAGTGTTGGTAATTTTATAAAAGATCATAAGGGAGAGCATTAGTTTTTACTTGATTTTTTACACCCTCTTATGCCAAATACATGAATTGTCTAAGGACATTTATCTGAACTGTGTGTGGGTTGCCACCAAGTGGCACTCTTCTGAGTACAAAATGTGGTTGAGAAAATTAATATTGTAATCATTGTAATCCTACGTTTGCTTCCAGAGTGCATTGACATCACGTTTGCAAACTCTAAGCAAGAGAAGAGACACAGACTGCAAGAGCCAAGAGTGATAAACCAGTCACTCTTCCAGAACTACTCCCCTGCACTCCTTTCCTACCTTTCACCTCCTGCACCCTCTTGGACCTACAGCCTTTCTTGAAAGGGAAATATGGGGACACTACTGTCTTACTCATTTGCATGTACAATTTAAGCAAAGCAGCAAATAACTGTGCGTGTCAAATGCCTTTGAAAGGTTGTTTTACATCCTGCAATATTTTACAAACAGCAATAAAATACTGTTCCATCTATGACTTCAGCATTTGATATTTTCTGACAAATCATGTGACTGAAAAGTAAAGTTAGACCAAAGTAAAATGAGTCACAAATCTCCACAACTGTTGGACATTTTTAGGGGGATAAAATATACCACAGTACTAACTTCAACCTCAACTAAAATGCCATGTTTGTAATTTCTTCCCACAGTCCCTTGGTAATGTCAAACTTTCCAGTGTTTCAGCTGTTGATTCAACCTCAACGAAAAATGGAAAGATCTGCTAGCATTGTAATCCAGTTTCTGTTTATGATTGCCTACTAATTTCCATAATATGACCAAGGAATTGTGTGACATGTCCTGCATGAATATAAATCCAGATTACTGAAATGACCAATTATCTTTTATTACAAAACGTGGTTTGCACCACATCAGATGAAATAAGTTTTTTCATTTTGTTTCCTTCCAAAGCTTGAGCCATTTGGAAAAAGGAGCTCTGTGTGCCAGTGGATGAATCCTGTTTCCCCATTAGGGTAAAATCATCACTGCAAATCAATTTTATGAAAGCCCAACCCCCAGATCCCAGAAAAGCTGACAGAAGACACAAACACTGAGTTGAAAGGAAACCAAGATACAGCCTCTGTATATACAACCTGGCAGCAGAGACAGGGACACTCTAGTCATGTCGAGGAAGACAGGAAACTGAGAAATGAAGGGCAGGAGAGAGCATTAACATCAAAGGGTTTAAACAGACTATATTCCAACTAAAGTTCAGACATTTGAAATGTACATAATGAATATCTGACACAAAATTTTGGTATTCAGAGTGTATATTTACAGTTCAATAATGGGCAGTTACACCAGTTATATTGGACACAGGACTAGGGACGGGGGTGTACAGTTCAAGGGTCATGTCCAGTGTAAAATTTGGACAGGAAGTCTGCTGGACGGGGTGTCTCCGTCTCATGGAAGTAACGCATGATATGGGTCTTCTGCTTCCATACGTTAATCGTCTCCTGCAATTCCATCTTACCCTAAAAGTGTAGGCAAATGGAGGTGAGGCAGACAGACAGAAATACTAATATATCAGATAACTCACACCCAAATATACACCCAAATCTTTTACTGCTGAATAATGTTGACAGAAATCCTTTTCAAAAATAAGGTGTAGTGTTATCTTAAGACATCCAGCTTTGTGCCAAGTACAGTGAATAACAATGTCAATACAAAGAGAGAATAAGACGATTTACCTTGATGACGAGCATGTCAATGACTCTGGGGTCCGTGATGTGTTTGTTCTTGTCAAACATCTCCCTCACTTTATCCCTGCCTTGCTGGGCAGTAATATCCAGCTGGAACAATGTCACTACAGGACAGGTCAAGACAAGGGACATTAGCCACACCAGGAGGTTTACTGACAACCTGCACAAGATGACAAACTGTACTCAACCAGGGAAATAAGCGTGGAAATCCCTTTCAGAGCAAAAGCTGATTAACATTTAAAAGTTAATAACATAAAACAATTTAAGTGGAAATCAAAACATTTAACACTGGGTACATGAAAACCAGCCCGATAAAGATATACCATGGTATACATCCAAATTATCTTGTGAATACATGAATGTGGGTGCCTTCTAAAATGGATCCAGTAGGATTTCTCAGAAGAACATGGTTGGCTTGTCTATTACCTACCATTTTCAGTTCTGAACCATAACAGAAAAACATAGCATAAAAAGGTGTTGATACTCTGTACTATGCATGTTAATGCAATTATTGTTAGCGACAATTCAAAAGATCTGACCACCTATACAACAATTACTATTATCTAGTACAACATTCATATTAGTCCATTTAAAATGTGTTAACATACAGAAGGACCAAACTGAGAAAAAATTAAAGCGCAAAATGACAGCTTCCATTTTTAGACGTAATTGAGGTGGCTTGCTAGCTGCATACCATAACTAATGGATAACTTACAAACTAGTCTAACTTAGGTACTGGAGGCAAACCTGCTAAACTGCAGGCAACTGCAGACCACGTTACTGTGACAGCAATAGTATGTTTCAACGTATGTTCAATTTTAAGACACATTCGTAGCTTCTTGCCGTTCATGCTATCTAGCGGTAGCAACTCCATGCCTGGGCACTGTATCTATACTGAGCTAACACTTCGACAGTTTAGCTAATGTTATATTTAAACAAGCTAGCTAGCTAGCTAGCTAGTAGCGTGTATGGAAACATACATTATAAAAGCGCACCACTGGCGTGGAGGCAAAACAACTACATTACTTTACATGTGAAGGTACATTAACATAACGTGAGGTGGCAAGACATAGACGAGATAACGCAACTACAGGGTCAGTCAGAGCAAGTAATGTTAGCAAGCTAACTAGCCAGCTCTCTGCGACCTTGACGTCAAAGTGTTAGACTTGCTTTCTTCACAGAATTGCTTCATGGAGCTTCTCTACCTGCGTTTGGCACCTCTCGGTACCAGGCCCTGTAGAGCTCCCGAACTCGCCGCTTGGCCTCATCCAAATCGCGGCTGAAAATTGGTTTAACAACTCGCACCGCGCCGCTGGCCCCTCGGGTTACACCGGCGGACGCCATTGTTGCTACTGGTCGCTTTGACGCACGCTCAGTTCCGCAAGGAAAACGGAAAGAGGAAGTTACCCAGTGCCTTTACTTGGGTAATGTATTTCATTGAAATGGCCAGAAATTGTTTAATGTATCTTTTTTCTGACAGGTTTTTTTTTTCTACCGTGATGTCCCTTTCTGTTGAGAAACTCCCGTTCTCATTCACAAGGTACTGGGATATTCGCAAGTGCAATTTCCCACTTTAGCTGTTACACATTTTATGCCAAAGCAAAAAAAAAAAAATTGTGCTGTCAGTTTGCTGTGGGTCCTTTGACAGTACCAAGGTGAAGGACACATCCTTTACCACAGCAATAACAGTGGATTTCTGATCACTCAGATTGTCCCCAAGCCAAGGGTTTGGAAAAATGCCCCACATCATTTTACATGGTGAATTCATAGTCCCTCAAGGTATGTTCCATCTGAGTCTGTGACAGACTGTGTTATCAAAGACAAAATAGTACTGAGTGTAAAGATTTTCATTCACATACTGCCACCGCTCAGCTGTCAGAGCATCTTCACAAACACTTTCACATCGTATGAACAGAACAGACTACCACCCATCCACATCTCATAGACCTCATATCTGTCCAGTCTGGGTGCATCTCCTCACCATGTTGATATGCTTTGGTATCTGGGAGGGTACAGCGTAGCACCATCAAGAGTCTCTGAGAGGTTTAGTAGAACGTAATGTTAAGACAGTAAGTAGGACAGGTATAAATTGGAGACACTGAACAATCTGAGATGTAGCAGGAGAACTTGCTTTTGACAGTGGCAGATATTCCCACTTCCATAAAGGTGGACAGGATCAGCTAGACGTCAGCTGTGTGAAATGCGAGAGATGTGAAAATATCACACTAGAAGGCATCATTTACTGAGGATGGTGCCATCAGGTTAATGTCTGGGAGGCTGTCCTAACTGAGAATCTGTTGCATGTTTGCATTTTCTCAATAACAAAACAATTCAATCAGCATTTATTTTGAAGACATTTTCAAGACATTTTATTGACTGTAAAATGACAATACTTTACATATAGACATCATGTGTACTTTAAATATGGAGGGAAAAAACACATTCTGTCAATCATTAGAAAAGACATATCCAGTTGATTATCTCCTCACAGCTCCTCACAAAATACATAAAAAAAAACATTGGCTCATTTAAGAAACACTAGGTCACTGTGGCACACACATACTCGCGCCTACAACATGTCCAGGTCATCTGATAAACACTTTAAATATTCCTCCTCCATCCCCTTGATTTCACTTTGAAATCAGGGCTCTGCAAGTGAACATGCGATTAATTCAAAAACACAAACTAACCTTAACTGAAAACAGCTAGAAGCTGTGTGGTCCCCCAGGGACAGAGATACAGATGGAGTACAGGCATTTGAGTTGTGTGTTTTCCTGGTTGTTTATGTGTTTATGGGTTCTCTAGATAATCACACTCCCTGGCATCTCCCAAGAGTCTGTATAAATATAACTGTAGAAGATGTCTATCTTGTGTCTGTGCCAAAAAAGTAAACAGTAACGAGACACACTCCCACAGGTTTTATTTCTCTATAGATGTTGTGCATGAAGCTGATAGAGCAACAACGGTTTTCAAAAGTTAAAATAAGAAAATCTAAAAAGTAAAAACTCAAGATCATGTATCTAGGATTGGGTGACAATCTACCAAATATTCCTGCTCATCTCCCAACCAAACTCCTAACATATAACCTAACATGACTCCCAATGAACTGCAGACTTTAAGTCCTTAGTTATGATGGTTTGTTCCAGAAATGGTACACCTTTCAATATGTGTCGGGTATAGGAAAAAGCAAATGGCTTCACCGAGGCAAGCAAAGTAAAAATAACACAATTCAATAGCGCCTTGTCTAGACACATCATCCACGGAAGAGATGATTCTATGAAATATTCCAGTCTGTTGGACACTTACTTTCCCCACACACAATAAAAAACCCAAAGATAAAAAAGTGCAGATTCATATTTGGGTGACCCAGTGTATACAACTGATCAGCTGAAGCCAGTGTTCACTGCTCATTGGCTGATTGATTGAAAGGCGAAGGCACTATCTGCATCTTCCAATGCATGGAGGGCTTCTCTGTTCCTGAAGGCCCATCTCCAGAAAGTCACTAGTACTAAAAAAAAAGAAGAGAAGAAATATCAATATCAATACTACTATTAATTTAGGATTAACAGTACATGTTATAAAAACAACATTAATAAAAATGCAAATATAACTTGAGTGACCAGGAATCTGGGTGTGTATAATGCCCCAAAATTATGTGAGGTTTATAGCTGGAAATAGATTTCATCTGTCCCTCTGTCTCAGTGCTCCACTGTAACTCTTTTCTGCCTTCCTCTCCCTCTGTCTCAGTGCTCCAGTGTAACTCCTTTCTGTATACCTCCCTGTCTCAGTGCTCCAGTGTAACTCCTTTCTGTATACCTCCCTCTGTCTCAGTGCTCCAGTGTAACTCCTTTCTGTATACCTCCCTCTGTCTCAGTGCTCCAGTGTAACTCCTTTCTGTATACCTCTCTCTGTCTCAGTGGTCCAGGCTATTCCCCAGCTGCTGTCCCTCCTGCAGGGCAGCCATGGCCAGTTTCAGGTGCTCCCTCAGGGCCTCGATCTCTTTTTCACTGCGGCTCTTCATCCCGCTCAGCTCTGCGTATACCTCGTTGTAGCGCTCGCAGGCTGCCTGCTTCTCCTGGTCAGTGGGGACAGTGGGGAGAGTGGGGAGAGTGGGGGGGGGGGGGGGGGGGGGGGGTGACAGGGAGGGAGAGCCAGAAACAGGGAGGGGGAGGGAGAGAGAGAGAGAGAGAGAGAGAGAGAGAGAGAGAGAGAGAGTGTATTTGTTAATTAAACACACAGATGGACAGACAAGACTCACTCACTCACACACACACACACACACACACACACACACACACACACACACACACACACACACACAGTGACTTTATACCGTGTTGAGAGAATGCAGCTCATCCCTCAGGCAAGTTATCTCCTTGTGTAGGTACTGCACCTCATTCTCTTTCACTCGCAACAGCACCTGTGACAGAAATTACATACCGAGTCACAAAACAACACTGCACACAAAGCCTTAAACCCAAAGCTGCAATTATGTAAAGAAAGCAATGACAGTACTCATGTGCAGAAAATAAACAAAGCAGCGATGCGTATGAGCCATGAACCCCAAGCTGGACATAGCTATCCCTGTAGCATCAGTGACTCACAGATTTAAACCAAGTATGGCGTTTTTCTAAGGAAAGCAGTCTTGATTGGGTCACTTTTGTGAAAAACCGCCACCCTCTTATAGTTTGACCCACTGAAGGGTTCATGATGTCTCTAGGTTCAAACAAATGAATTAAGACACTGCAGCAACTGTGATCAACCACCAGAGGTCACTTTGCACAATAACGCACTGGCAGACTACTGCTGACCTTTATTTGCTAGCGTTGTCAATTCTTTAGTTCGGTGTCATGTCACATTTACAATGAAGTGTGACATTCATCACCTAGCGTGAATCCAAAGAGTGCAGCACCAAAGAGATTTAAAAAGGAAAAAAAAAAACAAAAGGTTGAATAATCACAATTATTACAAAAAAATAATGCATTAGACAAAAGGATGAATGAATTTCAGTCGCATGGTTTACAATTTAGTGTTGCATTCCATGATAGACTACCTGAAAAGGATCAGTATATGGTTGTGAGTCAGCTAAAAACTGATATTGCGGAGACTATGATGTCATTGTTGACCCAGCGGTCATAATCAGGAAACATCTGATGCTTTGATGCATCAGGCTTTTGCAAAATAAGAGTCTCAGTCTAAGTATTCGAACATGGTTACAGTCAATTGCTCACTTCCTTATATTTCTAATAACTTTTTGAATATTTTTCTTTCTCCCGTTTCTCTGAACTGCTTCTTGTTACCCATGTGGCCTCTTGGCCAGATCATTATAAAAGAGAAGGCATTCCCAACTACATTTAACTGCTTAAATAAGGTTTGAATAAATGAGGCTTAAGTGTACTATGCTTTGATCAGGGCACCAAATTTCTTTTTCAAGGGCACAGTTAACATTTTAAATAAGTCATGTTATCCCCATGGGTCTGTGTGCACGGACTACATTACTGTCTCTTTGTCTCCCCTTCCACCCTCTGACTCACCTCCAGCTCACAGGAGTTTCGCTCACGGTCGTCAAGGGAGACGCCCTCTGACCCTTGACCTGCGATGACATTGCGCATATGGCTGATCTCCTCCATTAGACGGGACTGCAGCTCCTGAGAGAATGACAGGGAGGAGTTACAGAGGCAGCACTGACCAGGTGCTGCAGTCCATTACAGGCCGCTGAGAGACGTTAGAAAAGACTTATGGGCGCGTTCGATTCCCCACTGCTGCTGCTGTACCCGTCGGCAAGATACTTAACCTCAGTAAATACTTAGCCTGCCTGAGTAAATATCCAGTTGTATAAATGGATAACACTGTGTAAAAACTGTAACCGATATAAGTCACTCTAGACAAGAGCATATCACTACAGACAGCAGCAGTGACACAAAGGTAATGAGAGGCAGGACACATGAGGGTAATGAATCAACCTACACCTACACACTGAAACACGAGCAGCATCTGCTCTGCAGACACCCTTCTGAGGGAAGAATTACAGTCCTTGAGCTCTTTCACCTTACATACTTGGTTAATAATTTATGATGCAAGATTTTTTTTTTTTTTTACCGCAGGAAGTGTAATAAAATACCTTGCTGTAAGTGCAACAGCAGTGTACCAGCAGGGGTTCAAACCCACGACCTCTCAGATCTTTAATTCGGCGTCCTGGCCGCTACGTGTTATGTCGCATATGGCTGCAACACAACACGTCACACATGGCCGCTGCGCCACTCGCTACACACGCAACTCATATTCCATTGGCCACTCCCCTGCACCTTACCTGGTTCTCCTTCCTCAGCTGCTCCATCTCCCTCTCCCTGCGGCTGATCTCTCTCTCCCTCTCTCCGCTACTCTGCTCTGCCCTGTTCAGCTCCAGGCACTTTTGGGAGTACCTCTCCGACAGGCTGTCCAGCTCCCGCTGCAGGGCCCGAGTCTCTGACCTGTGGGGAACGGGAGGGCACAGGAGAGTGGGAACCACGCAGCACACACACACACGCGCGTGCGGCATGGACTGGACCTGACAAATGTCTGTGTCTGCGTGCACAGGAGAGGAGGAGAGAGCAAGAGACAGTGAGAAACGGAGTCAGACAGGGAGCAAGAAAATGGCAGTGAAAACAGTGCGCATAACGTACTACTTGATGCCTGCCAGACAGACAAGATTTATGTGAGCCTGCATTGCTGGGTCTCGCGTTCGTTGTTTGAGCTGTCCCCAGACAGGGAGGGAGTGACTATAAATACAAACGCAGTTTTCCGCCAGCAATTGCGTGATTTAATTAAACGGACTAACGTTGCCGACAAATTCAAGGGCAGGAGAGGATGGCTAAAATTAACCCTGAGAGGAAGCAGGGCCAACGCAACATGGAAGAGATGTTTGCGAACCTATTCTTCTGCAAACGATGTGGTGCTGCTTCCTATGGTGAAAACAGAGGCAGCAGACTTTCTGCTTTTGTGATGGTAGAGCCACCACTGACCAGATTTAGCTGGAACGAGCTGTTGATCGCTTTGTTCTGATCTCCATGCGAAACAGGAACAAAGGTACAGGCATCAGGCTTACTTCCTCCATGATAAGACAGAGAGCAAACACACAAACACTGGCAGGGTACTTATTTACAATCACATGAAAGGTGGTTGCACAGGGAGCACCAAAAGCTCAACATTGAATCTGCTCCAGGGTCAGCAGCACTTGCAGGGCATGCGAAACTCCAGACATGCAAGCTGCAACAGTGGATTGCCTTAGAAAGGCAGAAACGGAGATGAGGCGCATAAGTATAAGGCAGGCTTAGGGGGCACGCACGGTGTGATGCAGGAACTACTGGTTAAAGCTCACACAGAATACTGCAGTGCTGTACACGACATTTGCACAGTAGTTTGCATGCAGAGTGCAGTGCAGTCTGTTAAGTATCGCTATGCATGCGGGGGCTCGTTTTTATTTCCCTGGATGAAATATGGCGCAGCACCTTCAGCCAAGCGCACAACACACAAGCCTTACCAAAATGCCGAAAAGGTCCGGGCAATCTGACAAAACCCTGATCCGCAGCTAAATGCGTCTGCATTCCTCGGGTGCCTTACAAGGCGGGCCCGCGGCACCAGCGCGCATTAGGAGAGTGTGTATTTTGGAGAATGTACATGGACTTTGAATAGCACGCTTAATCCTCTTTCTGCACAATTAGGCAAAAGCCTGAACTGTATAGACCACATATGCTACGCCCCTGGTAACCCACTGAAATGTGCATTTCAATGCCTTCTGCAAGAAAGACTGAACCCTGCATGCGTGCAGTGGGTGTCATCTGGCACAGGTGACCCTGTTGCCGTGCCATAATCCTCCGGAGAGAGAAAGAGGCGTAAAGACTTTGCCGTAAAAGATTTGTAATCAGAGTCAATGACGCGTTTCAGCATAACTTTGGAGTGCCGTGTTAGAGGACAGGCAGCAGGGGCCAGAGGAAGGGAGCGAAAGGGAGAGACAGGAGGCTGAATCCCAGAGACCTTTGTGCAAAGTTGGGGGACTCACTGTTGTTGCGTCTGCAGGGCCTGAGGGTCAGCACCTTCTCCATACAGCCTCCTGACTCTCCCCACCTCTCGCTCCAGCTCCTCCCTGTGGGCCTTCTTCAGCACCTCCATCGCTGGGCCGCGGGAGAACAGAAGGAGGCACAAAGAGGAGCAAGGAACATTAACACACCTGAGCGAATGAAGTTTGATCACACTCTCCAACTGAACAAAAAAAAAAAAAAGGAGGGGGGTGATGACGGAGGTGGGCAGCTCAGCTGTGCAGAGGGTCCTGCCTCCTTCTCCCCCTCGTCTCTCTCTCTCACCTTGTGCCGTGGCCCGGGTCTCCTCCTGCAGCAGCCTGTCTCTGTCCCTCTCCAGCTCCCTCATCTCGCGCTCGTGCTGCCTCTGCATCTCCTCCAGGGCCTGCCTGTGGGCCCGCTCCATGGCTGCCAGGCTGCGGCCGCAGGGGGCCTCAGGTCCACAGCCGTCCCCCCCTCCCCTCCCCCCTCCCCCGCTCCTCACCCGCTCCAGCTGCTGCCTCAGAGACGCCACCTGAGCGACAGAGAGACCGAGGGGGGCTAAAGCACACTGAGACGGGGGGGGGGGCATGCCAAAACACCAGCAGCAGGCTGCACAGGGCACACAACACTACAGGCTCGTAAGTTAACACAGCAGGAGAAATCACACTCTTCAACTCTTCCAACGGTGCTTCCTCAATGGCACAGAAACGTTTTAAAAATGATAAAAGTCCTGTGTAAAATTCCTTTAAAATTGAACTAACAAGTGTCTTTTGGATCATGGAAGCCCACAAGTTTACTCTGACACATTTGCTCTGTGCACATGAGCAATGCAAGCAGTTTATAAACCAGGCCTGCCCAATTCCTTAATTGTATGCCAGTGGGAAAGCAATGTTCGGGAGAGTTTGATAAGTACAAGCAAGCAACAGAACTGAACAGTCAAAGAGTTAAAACCAAGGGTTATGCAGCAACAAAATTGGTAAAAATTTTGTTAATTTGCAGTTTGCAAATTGAAAATCAGCTCCACTCACTACCTCCCTCTGCAGCGCCTCATTGGCTTGTTGGGCGGCACGGGAGCCCAACAGGGGCAATGATCTCATCTCCTTCAAGGGCAGCCTCTCGAACTCCTGCCACTTCTTCTCAATCTCCTCCTCGATTTTCAGCCTCTGCTCAGAAGTAGGGCCCGCCTCCTTCCTCGACAGCAAGGCTTCCCATTGGCTGCTGCCCGTTTCCCTGGCAGTGCCTCCGGGCTGCGACCACCTGCCCCTCTCCTCAGGCTGCTGGGCTTGCTCTTTGCCCTGCCACTCCGCTGCCTCTCTCTGATTGGCGGCCGGCGGGTGACCGGGCGTTGGCATGGGAGCCAGTTCTACGTAGTCGAATCGACGTGTGGTGGCGGCGGCAGAGGTCGTGACCTCTGACCTGGGATCGCTGTTGGGTTGCCGGGCCGAGGGGCGACGGGATGGGAGCGGACGGGACAGGGAGTTCGAGTTCTCCTTATCACTGCTGCTGTCTGGCAGTCTTTAACAGAGGGAGAGAGACACACACAGAAGTGAGCATGGGCCCATGGGTGCATAAACTGCTTTACACACTGCTCCTATCAGCACTGACTCATTGTGTAAGCAGCACAGGGCTGCCAGTGTAAATACCATGCAGTGCAACCAATATTTACCATTGTGCGTGTCACCATTGCACTGAGATGGCATGTGCACGTATGACATTGAGAAAGCAGCTCACAGTGCTGTTGGCACATACAGCGGAATCACTGCGTAACATTAGCATGTGTGTGCGTGTACGGTATTGCGAGAACAGCACGCGCTGCCGTTGACATGTGCAGCGGACTCACTACGTGACGCTGGCATGTACGGGCGTGTGTGGTATTGCAACAACAGCAAAGAGTGCTTCTCCTGTGTTCAGCAGACTCACTGCGTGATGTCGGGGGAGCTGCTAGGCTGAACGCTCTTCCTCAGAACCTCGATCCAGTTGCGCCTGATGCCGGCGGTCATGGCGGAGAGCGTGAACACCGCCTCCCGAGTCTAAAGGGGAGGGAGAGAGTGAGGGAGGCTGTAGCAGACGCACGGTCGCCGTACTGGACGCTGCAGCGCTGCGTATCACCACTGTGCCAAACGCAGAGACCGCAGCTGATCCACACCCACACACATTCTTTCATCCATGTGAAGATGTGCCACCAGCCTTTTGTTTCCTCCATCAAACAAACCCTTTGCCACGGCAATAAGCTGCATAACAGATTCTAAAGGAGGAATTTTAGACGCCCTCCCAACCCCGCCAGCTCAAGAGCTTCAGGCCCTAATAAAAAAAAAAAGAAAAAAACTCCTGAAATGCATGCAACCTCCACACACACACAAACACTGAGAGGCAGTAAAAGACACCTGTATCTGGAAGCCGTAGTTCTTCTCCACATCGAACTCAAACACTTTAACACAGGACTTGAGGTCGATTTCCCCATCCAAGTCATCTTTCTGTTGAAGGGAAAGGGAGGCGGTTAAAGCGGGACACAGGCTGTTGGTCCCTTTCCCTGCAAGGCACACTGGAGAACACAGTAAAAGAAATCTCGATGCCAGCAACGTAAAAATATTACAGCAACAGTCCATTTACTGTGACCGGTACTACAAACTAGGCTTTCATCAACAACAAACCCCTGCTGACACTGGTATAGGAATGATTATCATAAAATGATTGACCAGTTGATGCGGCAAACATTCTGTTAATCAAATATTAATAACAGGCCTGTGGAAGAGATTAGCTCACCTCCTCTGCCCCTGAGTCTCTGTAGTACCTCAGACCAGCATCTGTCAGCACAAACCAATGCTTCTTCCACTGTGGACACACACAGGACACCAGTAATTGCAGCTGGTTCAGTGCTTTAACACTGGTACATGACCTGCCCACAGTTATGACAAGCCATTTACACAAAATACACCCAATACATTTATAGTACTGAGAGCCAAGGTACAGAGCAGGATAACTTTCAAATGACATTGTCCTTAAGGCAATGCTTTCAGACGGGTATAGTGTGTTGCCTGGATATAAACATAGATAAACCCACCACATCCTTCACATCCAAGATAAAAAACAGCCACACTGTCACATTTTTTAACAGACCCAGTGCTGACATGTTATGCCTGTACACATCATGTTGCTGGTACCATGACAAAAGGCACAGAGCCACCACTTCACAAAATGGCTATTCACTCACTTCTCATCCCACTTCTTTACTTTGTTTAACTATGCTAAATTACATGTATATGTGTGTGAGCTCACATGCAAAACAATCACGGGTATATTTTGGGAGACAGGATGGTTACATTTTTCTTTTCTTAAGATACGCTTTTCATTTTATATTTCCTTCTTGTACATTTTTATTACTGCTTATTATATACTTTGGTTCTTGGTTTTGATTCATTTTATTTACGCTACTCCTGTTTTGTTCTGTGAAAGGGAGGGGATGAAGGGTTGTTTTCATGCAATCAAATGTTACAGTACTGGATAACTCCTGTCTTGCCATCAAAAATTGCAACATTTGATAACTCCTGTCTTGCCCGTTTGAATTCTTGAAAGGGGAGCAAGAGAACACCGTTAAAAGAAAACCAGAAATCATTTTTGTTGTTGTACCTCTCCTCTCTCATCCAGTTTTGACATCCACCCCTTCTTGAAGTTAAGGAGGTCAGGCTGTCAAGGGAAGCAGACAGGTTATGATGAATGGCTCAGTATTCAGCGACAGAACAGGCGTCAAATAAGAGCAAAGCAAAAATAGAACTAGCTGCAACGTTCAGGACAAGTCAGTTAACATTTTGCAGCCAAGCTGCTCTCAGTCTTTTTTTTTTTTTTTACCCAAACGCTATTCTTGTTTATCATGTTTTCTCATTTATATGCCATTTTCTCAGTTTAACTCTACTGAACACAAACAGCTGCTACATACTGGCTTTTCAACAGTATTTAAGGAAGTATTTCGCCAAACAAATTTGGCATTCGTTGGGCACAACAGCAATCTTAACACATTTGTAAAATTAATCTACTAGTCACACCACTAACGTCCCTAGGGCCTTGATCACTTAACTGTCTATCTGTATGTGTGTATGTATGTGTGAGCATGTGCATGCTGTTGCAATGACACTTGGGGAGGGAGATAATCTGATGTGTGAAAAGCAACAGGAAACAACTAAACCTTCTCAGAAACCAGAGAGAGAGAGAGAGAGAGAGAGAGAGAGAAGGCGGAAGAAAACCAAGAAAGATGGATGACAAATGAAAACATGAGAAATAGGGTGTCATGGGGACACAGAGCAGATCACATACTGACAACCACCGGCAAGGCCAGGAGGTCTGCAGAGTTTACACTCTAACTGAGGAGACAGGACAATCCCCGTTTGACAAGACAGGCCGATTCCGACACACAGCGCTACTGAGAGAGAAACAAAGATGAGGAATATCCATGATAAATGGAATCTTCCTCAGAACTGACTGTGGTATTAGATTAGGTAACCTTTTTATTTACATTCCTTGGCATGTCTTTATCTCCCTCTCTCCCATCACCCCTCCCTCTATCTGCCAGTTCTCTGCTTGCTGATGTTGAGAGGTAATATCAGGTCAACCTGAACTGTATCACACATCGCTGTGTTGCATTAATTTTTTTTTGGATATTTTGAAATGTGCAACTTCATCATTGAGAGGTGAGGACTGTACAAAGAGATGCAGGCTTGGAAAAAAAAACACAGATCTCATCATTGTGAATTTTATTTTCGACCATGTTACATTTTATCATTACATGTTATCATATACTTCGTTCTGGAAAATGGAGAACAGATTGTGCTCCAGTTCGCCTGCAGGATTAAAAGTGTCCTGATCTAACAATACTGATAATGTAAAATATGGTATGCCAGCAGACATGAAGTGGAGCAAGTGAGGATAGAAGTGTGTGTAAAGGGGAAATAGAGGTGAGGTGCGGAAACTGATTTAGGTTTCCATGTGACAAGCTCAAATAACACACACGTACATAACACACATATATACATTTTACATGTCAAGGCATCTGAACACACATAAATAGTACAATCGCGTCCCATCTTATCTCCACACTATACCGGCCAGATGTAGCTAGTTGTTTGTTTTATTTCAAGGACGTGAGCTGGTCGTCTCACAGTTAATTTACAACACACGTCATATTTCTTAACGAACTAAGAAATAACCGTTGCAAATTATCAATATGACAACCAGATTAGGACGCGGCATGTTGCAAAATGACTGCTAGCCTGTGAACAAGGCCGAATGTAGCGCGTAAGCAGTCTTAGAATAGCCCATATGGAAAGTTATACTGTCATATAGACTACCTTACTAGCTACAGTTACAACTGCAAAACATCTTGTAAATAGCTACACGCTAATCCGATTTTCCTCGACGCACTTGAAACATGCATACCTTCAACGAATTGCTTAGCTAGCATCATATATGCGGAATACACGCATAAAAAATAAAACCACCGAATATAGTTAGCTAAAGACCACATAGATAAACTCCTAGCCTATCTGCTGGCTATCTGCTACCTGCAAAACACGAAACCAACACACGATTCCTCCAGCGCGAAGACACCTAACCGTGTGAAACCTGGCACACCCACCCACAAAACACTGTGGTTAGCTGGCTAGCAAGACATCTATTTAAAAGCGAAAATGTAACCTTAACGAACGTTGCTAGCTAATAACTTAATTAGGAAGCAAACGGTAATCGAGACACAAAAACATCTGAATAGCTAGCTGGCCTTCTGACTACAACGTTTATCGGCTACGTTGGCACTGCCGTCACTTTTCAGATGTTATTCCCAATATCATAGCTAACTAGCTACATTAATTTAGGATAACTTGCTAGCTCGTCAACAAAAACTAGTGCAAACAAACTTACCGTCATGTTTATTAGATCCAAGAGGCAGATTGTAAAAGGGAAATAAAAATATATTAGGTAAAACTTTGTTTTAAAAAAGGCTGATTACACTGACAACACAGTAGATTCACCTTGGTAAATAGCTAGCAACAAAGTTTGTTAGCTCCTAATCCCTATCCTGCTAAGTGATATGTATTCTATGGATACATTTCTGTCCCCGCCAGCTAGATAACTAACAGCTAACTAGCTAGCTAGTCGAAATTAAATCAAATTCCACATGTTTCCGGTTAATTTGCTATTCAACGATACATCTCTGTGTTGTTTACGTTTAAGATTACGTTAAGCATATAAACATTTGCTTTTAGAACAAGATCGTTTAAGTTTTAGACTACTTTCTTGACTCCTGCAACTTTCAGAAAAGTTAGCTATAGTTCCACCCTCGCACAACTTGCTACTTCCTGGGCGGATCCGCGAACAATCATTATTTATGCAAACAATCACAACTAACCAATCAGATTACACACACAGTAACGCAGATAAAATCAGTTTGAACCAATCAAAGGATCCGTATTCGACTACTGCTGCTAAATCCATTCAGGATATATACAATCTAACCCCCTTGCGCTGCAACCCCAATGAACCACAAGTATCACACATTCATATGCGATTACCTGTATTACAATGAACTTTCCGAACACTCTTTCGTTTATTTTGACGATGTGCAAAATCCCAAACCTGCTTGTATTTGTGTTTTGAAAGAATTTGGAATACAAGGTCC
>NC_050601.1:7008939-7158939 GCF_013368585.1 Megalops cyprinoides | reverse complement strand
GATACAGCAGTTTCAATTGGCTGACTGATTGAGTGTGTGTGTGTGTGTGAATACAGGGGGGGGGCAGGCCTATGTCAACATCAACTCATATTTTACCCTGCGCTCTTCTCAAAAGACACCAGTGCACATCATAAACAGAGACACTGGAGCAGACCAAAGGATGATAAAAAAGGATGAAAGAGGGGATTTAAAAAGCTCAAAAGAACAAGATGCTTCAACAGTCAAGCTGCTGGTGAAACATCTGACCCTGGAGACGCAGAGCTATATTTAGCCCCCTCGTAAAAGAGCGAGGTAAATTACAGAGCCACGCAGCGTCTCTGTTTGAGTGTGCGAGCGTCAACGTTGGGCTTCCTGCTTCAACCTCACGCAAGCCCGGGACCGACATTACAATAGACCATTGTCTCTGGGCTGAACTGGGCTTCCTGGTGGGTCAGAATTCACGGAAATAGGGGTGCAGTCCAAACAAACACAGAACGATATGTCCCAACCCCCTGCAAAGACACAAAACATCCCTAAAGAGGAACCAAGAACACTGAAGAAGACATGTTCATTATAGGAACCAATAAGCGTCACACTCCTGGGTGTAGAAAGTGAAGGGTGAATGGGTGCTTTAGGCTGCGCGTCTGTGTGTGGCCGTGCTGAGTTTTGAGATTTCCTTTATTTGTTGATG
Source organism: Megalops cyprinoides (assembly GCF_013368585.1). Lineage (NCBI taxonomy): Eukaryota > Metazoa > Chordata > Actinopteri > Elopiformes > Megalopidae > Megalops > Megalops cyprinoides. The sequence continues at coordinate 7,158,269 of NC_050601.1, read as the reverse complement.
AAAGCTTTCATTTTCCTTTGGCCATTTTGTTCTGTAAATGTTTCAGTTGTTTTCAAAAATAACACATTTTCTGTTTATTTATACACTGTAGTAGTGTAGTATCCCAGGAGGGTAGTGGGAGATTGAACCTGAGTCATGTCGATTTCTTAGGAGCCACATCACTCAATCGGCCTGATACTTTGGTACAGTAGCATGTGGAGCCTGCATTCCCAGAATGCTAATCATACACTTGCAGGCTGTAGAGAAGTCAGCCAAACAGAAGAAGCAAATCATACAAAATAAAGCAATTTATTCTAAAAATCAACAAAAACAAGAACCAGCTTACACACACAGCTACAGCAAACTACTCACAAAAAGTGATCCCTGCTCCAGCCACACACTTATCTATTTCAAAGTAAGGCATGTGTTATTCGTTAACCAATAACTGGACTTGAGCAAGTATATGAACACTTTACAATTACCATTAAGCTGTTTGCAACAATTTGCATCAATCTGTTGTTGATAAATTAGGAGGGGACCCCAGGAAGGGGGTCCCAGAAACATTTAACAATACAATTAACACAAACAATTTTCATTTTTTGAGGGACTGGGGAAGCTTATCTTTCACACAGTCTTGTAATATAACACAGTAAATTTGCCTCTGAGAATTCAAGTGGAGCATCTGAAAGCTATGAGGCTGCAGACACAGTGAGGAGCCCCTGCTATAGGGCTGAACTTGAATCCCATTGTACTTTAAGCGACATCTGTGTTTCAGGGCCTAGATCTGCCAGTCCTTCCTGCTCGTAAAGCACTTCAAATACCATGCCTGGCCAACAGCCTCTATGTCGGTTCCACAGTGGCACCATTACCCATAGAGCTGTTTTCAGTAAAAAAAAAAAAGGATAGTGAAAGAGAACTGAGGCATAAATAGCATTACTTCATATGAATGAACAGGTGGTGCAGCAACAATGTTTAAATAATATATTAAAGATGTTTTTATAGATGTGGTGTATGTGGTGTTATGCTATCCTCTTTACTATGGGGATTTTTAAGCATAATGTACTGCTTAGTAGTTTAGGCATGTGAACGGCAAGAACAAACTAGTCTGGAATGAAAGACGTATGAAAGGAGAGTACTGATGCAAAAGTGCAAACAAGATGCAATACCATGCATTACAACACTCAGCAGTTTGGGAGAGGGGCAAAAACAAATATTAATTTTGTTCTATTCAACAGTTTCCAAGCTTTAAAATTAAATTAATTATAACAACAACTGCTCTTTCATTATTTGAGGTATGTATCTGTCAGTCTTTCACACACGTACACGCACACACACACACACACACACACACACACACACGCACGCAACACATATGCACTCACACACGCACACACACACACACACATTCTCAGAGAGAGTTGGGCTCAGGAAACAGGCCTTGGAGAAAAAAGGACTGCTGGGATTTCACATTAAAGCAGGCATGAAAAGTGGTGACAAGCAGATATTCCAGCACACATGGCCCTGCCCTGCTCCAAATCTGGGAAAACTTCCTGCAACCCTTGGCAGGCTTCAGCCGCCACACCTGAAGCAACACCTGCTTCAGTCTTTCTCTCCAAACTCTTAATTGCAAACTCAGTTAGTCCAGTGAGGCATTAAGAAGTGGACTGAATGTTAAGGACTGGAAATTAAAATAAATTTTGTGGTTATGACTCATTGCTGCATAGACCATTTCTTCTGCAATTGCTGTGTGAGCCAGAATAAAATCATGATTTTATGGTCTGATAAGATAGACATGAAACAGATTTCACCCAGTGGCAAATGAACAAAAGCAAATTAACAAAAATATTCTAAAAAAATCAGCACTCTTGAATTATTTCTAGTTCTCACAAACTGAAAGCAATAATTATACGATGTAGAAGGTAAAAACTGTGCTTATATTCAGAAACTAAGTGTCCATAATCACACATCCTCAGTTCTCAATCACAATCATCTGCAAAATGCTTTTTAATAAGACTTTAGATTAGTGTATAAAATGATAGTGGCAGGTAAGAATTTTCTAAAAAATAAAAATACCCATTTGGAGTGAACTCAATTCATGTAAATTTCCCTCTGTCCCGAGTCACATGTATCTAAAGGTAAAACATGTACTTCCATAATGAGTTCACTATGCCCTCAAATGCATGGCAATTTGAGGGCTTGCAAAGGGTTAAAGTCTCTTGGCAGATGGCATAAACTGTGCGAAAGTCATTTCCTGGAAATAAATCCTTTTTCTGTCTGGGAAACTCTCATCCTGTTTTACTAGCTCCCCCCTCTCCACCTCCCACTCTTTCCTCCTTCCATCTTAGCCCCCCCTGCTCTCCTCCTTTTTCTTCTCTTCCTCTCTCCCTCCTTCTGTTTCTCCTTCTCCTCCCGCTCCGCTACACTCCATCTCTCAGTTTGTCCCATCATGTCTCTGTCTGCCTCCGTCTCTGCAGGTTTCAGGTGACATTAGTAAACAGCAGCATCACTCTTCCTAAAAAGGAAATTTCATTCATTTTCATCTTGTTGCATACTCCTTCACAGTATATCACACTGGCCTGCTCCTGCCATACCTCCTGCCATACTAACAACACACACACACACGTGCGCACACACACACACACACGTGCGCACACACACACACACACACACACACACATACACACATACACACACACACACACGCATGCACACACACACACACGTGCGCACACACACGCACACACACACACACACACGTGCGCACACACACACATACACACACACACGCGCGCACACACGCACACGCACACACACACACACACATGCACACACACACACACACACACACACACACACACTCACATGTATGCATGCATGCAGGCAAACCAACAAACACTGGTCCAAACCTGCTCCACAGATGCCATTGGTCTGTTTCTAGGAGCAAAGGATGAACAGCAGTATCAATATTTCATTAAACAAACATAATTCAGTTGAACACAGCACATGTACAGTCCATACACGTAAGTCTATGGGTATTCAGTGATGGCCATGCAAACGTGTCTGTATGAGAATCCAAAACTAATAAGCAGTGATGATGGTTCCCAGGCCTGTGTACACAGGCAGACTTACAGAGTGAATAGCCTCTCGGCTTTTGAACTCTTCAGATCTTCTTCTCAACACTGATTATGATTATTAAGGGGCCCCCATTTTCCCAGGAAGGATCAGGAGTTAAGGCATATGGGAGTGATGACCCTCGCATAGCTAATTTGTCACCCACAAACCCCCTGTCCCCAATTCCATAACATTTGATACACTGGCTCAACAGCGTACTTTAAGTTCTGTAAGTTTCATACATGTATGCACACCCGCACCCACACACTCCCAAACACACACAACACACACACAAACTTTGTTGTAACAATTATAACAAAACAGATAAAAAAACCTGTATCAAAACACAGGCACACGAGAGATGGCAACTCACTGTGCCACTGCAGAGATCTAAATAGACCGACACACAAACATGTTATCTCAAACACAGATGCATACCTTCACAAACTCTACAACACACAGGCACTCTCAGCATGGATGATCCCTACACACCCAAAGCATAGCAAAACATGGAATAAAAAAAGAAAAACACGTCAAAAATAAAACACACTGGCCACTTAAGCGCTCCTAGCAGGCTTTGCTCCCCCTCCCCTCTCTACACTTATATTCCCATAATTACACCCTCATCAGGTGCAGGAAGCTAAACGGCAATATATATCTCTTTATAGGGATGGCAGACCAGTCTAAACAAAGTGCTGGGGTCCTTGGTGCTGCAGTGCCTGAAAGTGCTTCACTTCACTGCACAGTCACTGTGTGTAGAGATTGCATGCCTGTGCACTCAACCACAGGTCCAGAACAACACGGGGAGAAACACAGATGTTTGCAGACAACAAAGGCTCACCCTATCTAGAGCAAGACAAATATAGATCAAGGACAAGCACCGATTGATACAAACACTCATCGGCCCATATCTGAGTCAAACGAAAACTATCTTGTAATTACTCTTGCAAGATTTCAGATTATGTTCCTACCCAAAAATGACCAAAAGGTTATGGCAAATTTGAATCTGTATGGGTTCCATCACTGGCAAAGATTTTCTGCATTTCACGGGTGAGGTCTAGCTTGTTACGCTGTGGCATCACTGATTCCCAGGGATATCATGTTGACAGTAAGATATCTTTTGATTTTTTTTTTTTCAAACTGGATGTTAAATTAGACATATACTGTATCTGGTGTAATGCTTGAAGTGAACTGTTTATGAAAAATAGATAATCTATGGAAAATGTGACTGTCTGCTCTCCAGAAAATGTGTCAGCACCTGTATCAAACTTAAAAAACTCATATCAGCTGACCCTTAAAACCCGCATATTGCTTGTAGACAAAACACTCCCCAACAGATATGTAATCCTCCACAAACACATCAGAATCAAACTACATCAAACCACCAGCTAAAATTAGACACTATGACAAGAAATAAAACGCACACAAGTATGTTATACCATGCCCTCCATTTCATCACCATAAAAACTATACATTTAGATTAAATGCAATCTATCTCTTAACTGCAGTAGTGTCAGAATGCAACACAATTCGTTTAAGGACAATCCCCCATCACAACTGCTGTTTTGGTTTGCTGCAGTGAAATAGGTGATACTGAACCCTTTAACTGGACACTTACTGAGCTGTCAGTTGGTACGCAATTGAAGGCAGATCAGGCCGGTGTATGAGCAAGCCTGAGGGCTCTCTGCTGGGACAAAACACAGCGTAAGCACTGCAAGGCGAGAACCGGGATTTGGAAACCCCTGGGTCAGTGCATGGAAACAATCAAACACTTCATTGTAAATTAGAACGCAAGGAACTGTTTGAAAGTCCTTACAGCGTGTTTATAAGTTTAGAAAAGTGTTTTGAGATGGAACATCTCAAGCGACGGCCTGCTGCCTCTCAACACGTTGCCTGTTTTCACGCACATACACAGAACATATAGGAAAATTACCCCTAAAGCGTTACTGACTTGTGCCCCAGAAAGGGTTTCGGATGTTGGTGCACTGGCTTGAGGTCTGTGCGCCTGTGGTTTCACTTATACATTCTTTGGAAAAGAGTTGGCAGAAAGTGGACAGAAAGAAAAAAAAAAAATTAGGCAAAAAAATTTTGCTGAAAGGCTTTAATAGTTGACAGGGAACCAGTGATCTGCCCTTCTGTAAAGAAATCAATTTCCCATGACAGGGGTGTGAGCGTGAACCAAAAACAGGGGGCAGAGGGGGGCAAAACAGGGGGAGGAGGGGGTTGAGCAGAGGCTGATGGGTCAAACAGCCCAACTCCGCAAATATGTTTGTCCTCACAGCTCCTGGCGACAGCAGTGAAGTTTTGGCCGTTATGCTTTTGATAAAAAAATAAGAGAGAGAGAGAGAGAGAGAGAGAGAGAGAGAGAGAGAGACAGAAAGTGTAATCTTTCTTCCCTTTGGGGACTCATTCTTTAGCAGCATCCAGAAACTGCGTGGGTTTTTGTTTTTTTTTTTACCAAATTTTTTGGCATGCAGCAACCGAGGAGTGTTTTACTTGGGAAGAAGCAGAGCAGGCAATTATGAGTGAGAGCAAAAGAGAGAAGAGAGAGAAGGAGGGAGAGAGCAGGAGACAGGGGGATGGGAATGAGAGAGGGAGGGAGGATGGAGAGGGAGATAGGAATGGGGGGTGATGTCAGGAACTCCCTGGACCTGATCTTATCATTCAGTCAGATTTTAAACTTGGTTTTACGGCAGGCTTTCCCTGGCGTCTAGTGAATGACATCCTTGCAGGCTCTTTCTTTTGTACTCTTCCAGTCTTCTCACAACCTTTGTGTGAGAACCCAAACAATGACAGAAGTCACACTTAATTCTGTGGCTATAAAGAATTCAGACCAAGCCAAACCATTTCAGTATATTGTTACATACATTTTATGGGGTACAGTGCACATTTATGGCAAAGACTAAAAGTCACATGGACTTGATAATTTTGCCGATTGAAGAAAATTCTCTCTGGCCAAAGTAACAGAGTATTGAATGTCAGGTTTCATATCACATTTGAGTATGTGGTACACTATATATATACGGCACAGTGTGTGCAACTGCATGAGACACATGCTGGACAATGCCATACCATTTCCTTTTGTCACAAGACAGCACAGAGACGTTCACCACATCTGACGGTTAAACACAGTTAACACTTTGCCAGCGGACAGTGGAATGCCACTGTCTGATAATATTGATAAGACAGCGCCTGTTGTGTGTAATAACAACTGGCTTAAGTGCACGTTACCCAGCCAGTGAGCCGGCAGGGCACCAGCGGCGTCACTAGATTGCCCAGACGCTTAATGCGTTGCAGTTAATGCTTTATGCTTTGTGAACACTCCTGCATTCCAGCAGAGGTCATATCCTTCTGTAGTGTCCAGAACAGAGACCCCCCTAGGCCTGCTTTCCACCTTGTGTGCTCTTTGTATTGTCTGGTTCAGTGGCACGTTTTCCAATGTTAATATACGCTTTTCCCATTACATCTATCACTAATGTGAGTGAAGAGACATAGGTGAAGTTTGCCACGAAATTATGCATATGTCCTGGTCATGTGCTTACCAGGGAGGGACGAGGATGCAGAACAGGGAGGGTTGAAAATTTTGGAACAGCGCAGGAAATCAACCTGGGAGCCAGGTGCCCTTCACAGAAAACAATGTCACTACAACATTACATTACATTCCTTTAGCAGACGCTCTTATCCAGAACAACTTCCAGCACAAAAGAACAGAAGTGTATCCGTTCTAGCTGAATGAGCAATAGTGTCAGACTAGGCTAACAACACTCCTGGACCAGTGAGTGTGAGCATAACACTATTCAAGCCCTACCCCAAGTTAAGCCAGGCATACTACCATACATCACAGTCACTACATCTCAGAACCCAAAACATTTTCATACTGCCCATGAAATGAACAGAAAGAATGACAAGAAATTGAATTGTAATTGTGGTAATACTGAGAAGGTAGGACATTTATCATTCAAACCATTTAACATTTCAGATTGCACTATAGCAAAATGATGCAATTTACTCATGTACACTGCTTGTGGGGATGTATAGCAGCCAGGAGACAGTGATGAATTTAATCATATTTATTTCCACAGTCGCAATCAGCACATCAAATATACTATTCTTTTGTGAATGAGTGCAGAAATATGCTAATCTGAAAATGGATCAGATTCTTTTCTGCCGATGTCTCATCACAAACTCCAACACTCCACGGCATGTTTTCAGCACAGGCCTTGAGGCCTTGTCAATGGATAACTAGCTTTATCATGCTATAAGTCAAAAAGCCACACAACCGGCTTTGGGTGAGGAGAGCGTGTTTCAGATGAAAGTGGGTAGTAGGTACAGTTTTTTAAAGTCTGTGGGACTGGTTCCTTTCAAAATTCACTTTTACAGAATGAAAAAAGAAGGCACTGTTATAAATTGAATAAAGCATCACACAGGGTGTTTTTTTTAATTAAGTTACTATGATTGCAGTAGTTCATTTTATTTTATTTCATTTTATTTTTATTTTATTTAGTTTATTTTCAGAAACTTAAGTTCTCAGTTGCCTAATACCTTACTTGTCATGTTACTCGTCAAAAATTGTTTTAATAAGCAGTTAAACAGTAGGCTGTATCTCATGTCCGTACGATGCTAACACTATGCAACAGAGCACATTTTTACATAGACCTACATGGGAACGATGAAATGACAGGACGTACAAACAATACGTAAAAACTAAAAACCCTGGTAAACAAATCACGAAGGGAAAATAACTACACGAGCCACACAGAATTCGAAATTTTCCAAGTTCTGTGCCCACCTCTATCGTTTCCCAATTGGGCACAAGAGTCCTTCGCCCATTCATGATTTGATTACTGGTCTGTCGCTCAAATAATTTGTGACCGCCCACCCCCTCATTTCCCCCCGCAATACTTGCAGTTTATTGACATGCAGTAGCGGTCCCCTCGCATCAAGGAAACTTTCTAGGGATGAAGTGTCTGAGTGTAAAGCATAAAGTGATTCGGTTTAGAGGTAGCGGAGGATCAACTTGGAGTTAAACACTTTTAAAATATTTTTATTTATGAAATATTTGCCACCGTCTTAAGGTAAGCCAGCGTCTCCACTCTATCGTTTGAACCCCAGTATGCAAATTTAATTGTGGTATGACTTTTTCTGTGTCTGTGCTATTATTGCTGTTATCTCTATGTCGTTGCAGCCATTGTTATTATTTTTTATGTCTGTTATTATTATGTTGTTACTTTTATTATCAGCAGTAGTAGCCTTGTAATAAAGAGTACCATTAAAACATGTTGCTCTTTTTAGAAATTTAAACAACGACTATCTACGTTGCTGCGTTGTTCATTCTGAAATTCTATTAGGGAAAGCCAGAACTTGCATTCATAAAAAGTAAGACAAATTCTTGCTATATAGGTGGGGTGCGGGAAACACATGTAACCTGCCTTGACATTTAAGATCTAACATTTATCTTTCGAGCTATGGCACCTGATGCTAGTAATAAATTGAATTGAATGTGTCGACACGGTTCAGTAGGTTATGCTTTGCTTGAACGTTTAGCTTGGAGACGTGTGCGCAGCAGGTCATGATGACCAATGTGTCTAACATCCTGCAGGTTAATTATCCGCGCGGTGATAAAGCGCCACCGAACCGCGAGCTGCTGGACAGTATAATATTTTACTCACTGACTCAATAACGCAACGTTTGTGACGGGTAACAGGGAGAATCGTGCACAGTTCGACCCCGTTTTATATTACACTTGGTGCCACAGGGTAGGTCCCCATATCCCAATGACACGCCCAATGTTAATCTGTTGACACCCACCCACCCCTTTGAAATTGCTCGCGGTGGCTGCGCTGATTAAACTATGACTACACAACCTTCTTTTCTGAGTAGAGACGCTGGGCTTTAACGGAAACCTATTTTTGACGTATGCAGGAATGTAAAACAGGAAAGAGTACAGATAGAGGCAGGGAGGGTCTGTGTCCTTTTTGGCCAGCTTGATGAAATTTCTGTTACTATTTATATTTCAACGATGTATTACAGTATATATGAATATTCATGCAGCTGTGTCTCTTTCTGTGTGTGTGTTTGTGTGTTTTGCTTACATGCCTGGCCTCTGGATAGATTGCTGGAAATATAATATCTGCGCAGAGTATATTTAGGTTTGTTTGTAGCGCGATATTTTCTTTCTCCACCCCCTCTCTGATTTCTGGCATTCTTAAAATCCCAGCAACCTCATTGCATAGACCACTCACTAAACCCAGCATATTCTCATATTCAGAACGCCTAGAAACCGTATTGCTTTTCTGGGTTTTGCCTGGATGTTTGAAAAATGAAAAATCAGTTCCAGTTGGTACTGAAATGTGAAACCACACAGCATCACAGTAATCAAGAGAGTGATATGCTTGTTTGAGTCTGACAATGACCTAGTAATACATTAATAAATGATCTGTTACATGGTGCCTCAATGGCCTTAGTCTTACTCAAAAGTGCTGGAAGAGCTCCAGTGTCAAAGGTCAGTACAAAATATTGTGTAACACACAAGTTCACACCACTAATGTCTGACTAGAGGTCAGGAGTGGAGAGGATGCATGTTGTAATCATATGTATTAAGACATAAATATGTCTTTCAAGTTAACCTGAACATGTGTAGGTGTGAAAGGTGTGGAGGTGGAGCTGACCTCTGGATTTCACCAAGTGCCAGGTATTTGTGTTTGCTTTGTGGGGGGTCTGGAGCACAAACATTTCCTGGAACCTTTGTCACCAGACTGGCTGTCTGACTCACCTTTTGAAGTGGCACTGGATTTGTCTGCACCTCATTACTCTGATTAGACCTTTAGTGCTCTTGTATTTTGTCGACTCAGGTATGGTAAACTAACATTGTCTTGCAAAGTGGACTGCACAAAGGTGTGAAACATTCTACTGGACCCACATTTGATTTCTTGGACAATTGAAACATATTTTGCTGAGTGTCAGGTTTCTCGGTTCCTGCACATCGCAGCGCATCACAAGGCCACACAGCTGACATTTTTCCAGCCGAATTTTAAATAAGACAGAACAAATGATAAACAGCATGAGAGAGAGAAAGAGACCAGAGATGAGAGGGGAGAGAAGGACAAAGACAGAGGGAAGGAGAACAGGAGAGTGAAGACAGAAGAGATACTGAAGGATTTCAATGGCTTCTTGGCTCAGTGATGCAATGTTTTCATTGAAATAAAACACTTGTGAAAAATGTCATTGACCCAAGCCAGCTGGGCTGAGGGGAAAAAAAATGAAATGAGGCCTTATCTTGCATGTTTGTCCATTTGGTTAATTTAGTTAAGGATTAGCGGAGCCGAAAGAAAAATGAGTGTGTGGGGGAGAGAAGGAAAGGAAATGAAAGACAAAAAACATGGGAATTAAGCATTTTTGAAGCTGTCTTGAAGCAATCAAAAAATTCTTTGGTTAGAAATAGAGACAGAGAAGCGGTCCAAGATATTGAGGGAAAGTGAGACACTATGCAGTGCAACAAACTTACTCCATATTGACAGACCAGAATTGCTATCAGCAGACCTAAATATACAGTACATGCACACATATAACCACACATACACACAAACACATACTCGGTCACACAAACGCACACATACGCACGTGCACACACAGATATGGCACAGGTGCTTCAGCCACGTTGCGACAGAAGATGCATGTAATTTTAACATGTGCAATTGCAATTTTCAGGCGATATTCCTGACTCTTTGGTCTCAGGCCACAGTCTGATGCTGTACTGAAATAGATGTGATGTCATAGCAGACCAGGCCAGGAGCTGACCCACCGCAACAGAACAGAGGCCTCTTTTGTAATTTGTGGTTCTGTGGTACCAGCTGTTCCTTTAAAGCTTTAAACCCACATGCTGGCAGACTGACCGTCTTGATGACTAAAAAAAAAAAAGAAAAAAAGAAAAACAAAACATGTTTTCAATCAGAAACCTACATCTTTTATTCGAGGGCTGTAATAGAGAGAGTCTGGTTAGTTTTCTGTCCCGCGTTCTGTTCACATGCTGTTCCCATTGGACTCTCGGATCGTTGTGGTTTCGTACGTTTAGATGCAGTCTGCCTTGCAACAACCAGATCGCATGGGTTTCCCATTCACATGTTGCTTATGGATGTGGTATATGTAGAAAACTTAAGGTCTACATGAACACAGCTGTGTCTCTGTGTGCGTGCACACCGGTGCATGACGTATATGACTGTGAGGTTGAGGGCTGATTACTGTGAGTGTCTGAGGGATGCAGAAGGTCAGATGGAGCAACACAAAGGCAGAGAAGGGAAGTTTAAACTCCAGGCACAATGAAAAGAGAAAAGAGAGGGGAAGGGAGGAAAAAAAAAACGGCACAAAGTCGTTCCTCACTGGAGGAGAACCAGCGCTGCCAGCACCGCAGACAGGCACCATCCTGCTTTGGAGTTCGCGGGTACAGCCGGCCCAACGGCAGCTTGCGCCGTCCCTGGCGGTGCCTAATCACTCCTTAATTGCATTGCTGCTAATCATTAACGAGCCCCGTGAGCCAGCGGTAGGCGTCAACCGGGCCCCCAGCCAGGAATGATGGGAGTTTTACTCCCCGCAGTCTGTGTCTGTGGGCCAACAGGCTGCCACCTTGCTGCTCTTCGCTCTGTCACACTGACATCCACTGACACTAATCTGAGTTACGCTTCGGAGCCCGTGCGGCTTAGCCGCGGACTTCCTAGGGGGGCCGACATCACAGAGCGCTTTAATAAATTAAAAAACTTAGGAAAAGAGAGGGGGGGGGTCCTCCAGAAAGGACATACTTAACCCAATTTTTTTTTTCCAAGAGAGGCGATTGTAAATGGTTGTGTGTGTATTAAAATCATATCACAGGCCTTTAATAATTAAGTAAATAATGATTTTAAATTACAAAAAAGTCATTCCAAGAAACCTGAGAACATGTGTTTGTTTTAAACTTTTGTATACACATTATTATTCCAGAAGAATTCATATGATTTTTGCCCTTAATTTGTGTAGAAATAATATTTCAGCCTCTCCTCATTGTAAGGTACCATTTGTAAATTTATATGCCTCTCCATTGGGTTAAGATAATTAAAACAAACACTTACAATGAAACACCCACACTTTCTGGGTATTCTTGAAAACGTACGTTTGATATGAAGTAAATAGCATGACAAGCGGCTTTACCACCTAAAGTGGTCAGCAAATAAGATTTGGTTAAAATCCTCACTGATGATTGCTGAAGTGAGAACATCAAACTAAAGTAGTTTTGTTCCCCATTATTTCTTCACCCTTTTCTCGCTCTCTCTCTCCCTCTTTCACAGTTGTCTCAGACACAACGGCAGACCCGTGGATCTGAGTGACGACAGGACAGAAGACCTGCTCAAGCCTGGATAACAAATTGCTAAGTGGATTAAAGGAGATGGAGAGAGAGAAGGAGGGAGGGAAGAGATGAGAGATTACAGGCTAATCCGGGACATGACCAATCCCTGACTAGTCCTTTCTTCCCCCTCCGAGACACAGACAAACGGTTGCACGGATTATCACATTTAGTTTATTGCCTATTTAAGACATTAACATTTTATGGTATTTGTTGGATTTTGTTTTTTTGGTTTCCTGAGTACCCAGATTGCCGGCCACTGTATTTGCTGAACTCTAAAACAAAGGATCAAGAGGAAGAGGAGCCCTAGGAGCCAGGGAGGGGTGGGGGTGGAGTCACCGGGACAGAGAGGAGCCCCCAGCAGGCCAGCCCGTGGGTCACGCATGGGTAAACTGTGAAGGATCTGAACTGCGTAGAGGGACCAGCCATTCAACAGAGCTTCCATTTCTGCACTGGTTTTCCTGTCAGACAGCACATCCTTTCAACAAGAGAACTGGTGCCTGGAGAGCAACTGCAAACCACCCCCAGCTTCTGAGTGGGATTACAAAAATAAGAAGTTTCTCACCGCCTCTCATACTCAATTGCGCTTTGAAACGATAAAGTAATCGCTATCATCATACTCTTACTGGTCCTCAGCATTATTTTCTTTACACCCCCGTATGTGATTTGGAAGGAAAGCTCAGCATATTTAGTAAAGAGAGATATGAAAATGAAGATTAAGAGGCCTTGAGACAGCCGAGAAACCTGGTTGAATTGCTTACAGAAAGTCACGTGTTTGTCAGTTAAGTGGCACAGTATGTGTGCTTTGGTATGTATGTGGCATGTTTAATGCTAAGCTACCTTGCTTTGTTTATCGATTGACTTTTATACCCTTTAAGTGCTAAATGCAACTCAGACATGATCTGACATCTCAGCAAATGGAAATGTGCATCTGACAGCCACAGGGAGAATTGCTGAAAACAATTGGGTATTGAAAGGGATACTGCTGAAAGGCATACCGCTAGCTGCTTGAGCTCCCAGGAGTATTCCCAGAGAACAGGCCCAGATCAAGACAAAGAGGAAGGGACCAGACAGGAATCAAGATCAAATAAAAAGGTGTCCTAAACACAATGTAATCCAATAAGAGGTCCTTGACAAGTTATTTATAGAGTCAAAACAAGTGGGTGGGAAAGGGCTTTTCGTGAGAAACTGTAGAATAGCTGCCTTCACTCAAATACATCATGTTATAAATATGTTCTTAACAGATATAAGCTTAGATACACTTATCATCTAACACTTTTACTGAGCTTGCGGAAGCATCGGTTTTTCAGGTGGAACATGTTTTAGGGCTCAGCGAGCTGTTTCAGGCATACTTGGATGAGTAAAATGCCAGCTTTCCTAGCCAGACATGAAAAGAGTATTGTAGATTTGTGATCTTTCATTGAGAAAGACATGTACTTCAGGTAGCATACATGCTGTAAGAGGTTGCAAAATAAGGTAATGGCAGAAGTTGTTTAAAACAGCCGTTTTAGAATTGGCAGGAATCTGAAGAGGGCTGCTGATGGTATTTGGGATTTGGCAGAAGATGAGGAGCTTAGTTCAAGTAAATATACTTGTTTTTGAAACTGTGGACTTTCGGTGATATTCGGCCTAATAAAAAGGCAAGTTACTGTAAGTTTGTTTAGCATTAAGATTGATTTACTTATTCAAGCTTGCATACGTATATTTGACTGTGATTTCAAAGTGAAATGCTCTGTAGTCAGAGGTCAGCATTAAAGTAGTTTGTTTTTACAAGCAAAATCCCAAGTACAGAATAACAATATATAGTACTTATCCAGACCAAAGACATATAATTAAATGTAATGAATTTCTGACATGTAACACAATCCATGTGGATATTTATTTTTGAATTATTTTGTTGTTGCCGGGAGTGACTTTTCTGCGTTTCTTTATTTTCCTTTAAAAATACCAGACAAATGGTAGCACTCCAGACCCACAGCGATATTTGCATCTGGAACCGGGTTTATTTCTGAATGGATGTTTTATAAACCATAATCTGAACACAGCAGAGGAACCCAACATCCCTGGCCACATAGGCCTCGGTTGGAGGAAACCGAGATGTATAATTTACACAGTTTTTTATCATGACAGAAATCTATGGCATTCTGGGAAAAAGGCAACCAAACAGCTCTGGAACAGAACGTCTGAAGTGTGAGTGCAGAAGAAATATAATAAACAAGAGTCAGGCACAAGTTCCTCTGGTTCAACTGTTTGACAAAAACTTTTGATCTTCTTTGAGATGAACTCGAAGTAACTCCAAATATTGTCTTACCCAGGCAAAGTGGTCAAATTTTGAGTACTTCCTCTATTATTTTAAGTTCTTAGCAGGACATCCAAAAACAACAGGCAATGCAAAACAAAAGCATAGGTTCACGCTTGGAGAATATTTGGCACTTGGCCTGTTAAAAATGGATTATACAGTCATTCACAGTGCTTGAGTGCTGGGATTCGCATTCTGTCTCAAGGGATTTTCAGTTTTTCTGCCCTCTCTTTTATCTGACTTAAAGGGAATTTTCCTTTCCCCGTTCTGGATTTTTTAAACGCTTCCTCTTTGGAATTAAAGGGAAATTAATTTTTTGCACACCCGTACCTCTTGCCGCCATGAGTCTGGGGAAACTGCCGGGCATCAAAGGCCTGGTGTCCACGTCTCACGGAAAGCGTCGCTTTAAGAGCGACCTCTCCGTGGACATGATCAGCCCGCCGCTGGGGGACTTCCGGCACACCATGCATGTGGGCCGCGGCGGGGACGTGTTCGGCGACACCTCCTTCCTCAGTAACCACGGCGGTCCCGGTAACGAGGAGGAGGCCCCGGACTCCCCCTCCGGGAGCTCCAAGACCGCCCGGTTCTTCTCCCGCACCCTGCGTCACGTCCGCCGGACCCCGGGCCAGCCCCGGGGCGGCTCCCGGGACCTCTCCTCGCCACCGCCGCCCATCTCCCCCATCATCAAGAACGCCATCTCACTGCCCCAGCTGGACGTGGACAGTCCCAACGGCTGCCTGCAGAGGGTGCTGTTTCCCAGCTCTCCCAGCTGCCCAGAGGGCTCTGCATACTCCTATGGTGAGGCACTGGCGACCAACCACAGCTGAAACTATGTTGACCATTAACACACATCAATTAGACCCAGTTTTAGTGTAATCCCTAAAAATATAGTGTATTTTAGAGAATGTATATTTTGATCAATCAACATACTGAAAATATGTAAATTATTGTCAGTTTGGTAGATTGCAATATGTTTCTGCTTTGCATTATTATGTTTTAAATTATTCTTTATTATATGTCTATTGTTATAGTAAATTATTATATTCATTATTATATTAAATTATTCTTGGGCTGAATAACATGAGTAATAATATATTCTTGGGCTGCACAACATTTTCTCAGCATATTACATTATTTCATTTTCGTATGGGATAACCATCAAGCAACTCTGCCAAGCTATTAATAGACACATAACTGCTGATGTTTTCATCAGTTCAGGTGACCGTTCCTAATGTGTTTCCCTTCACGTTGTACAGTAGCCAGCCTCCTCTGCTTTGAATGTTATTAGTTTAACTGCAAGCCATAGTCTTTCTGTACAATAATGACTTTAAAACATGTCAAACAGATGAGACCGAAAAACTCAGTTTGGCAGTTAGAGTATAACACATGCGACAGCTGATAGAACAGCAGCCAAGACAGAGAGGACTGTATGCTGTGAAATGGAGAGTTAATGTAGCATTTGACACAGTATATCGGCTTTCACTGTCTCTCATGACCTTCGATTCAAATCTATGGCCAGTTTATTTGTTTACTTTACACTTACAATGTGAGTGTATATTGCTGTCTATTGCAGTCCTAAAGATCATACTGTAGTAGTGATAGTGGCATTAAACCTAACATTATTTCCCATACCATTACTTCCAATACTAACATTAGTGCATGTCAGCTGTAACTTTGTTCTTTCATAGTACTATAGTACATAGTACCCAAACCCTAACCCTAACCCTACCACTAGGCTAGGCCTGTGCTGTAACTGCTTCTACAGTGCTACTGGAAATGGTGGAATTACACAGTAGGCCTGCACACTCAACAGTTCCTCAGATAACTACAAAAACAATGCCATTTCTCCGTATTTAGTATCATGCTCTCCCAGGGAACATGTAAATATGGCACTTTTGACCAAGTCCACAATGTACGAGTACGATGCATGCATTTACATGCGCGTACACAGGCACGCACTTCTGTGGTTCGGATGCCATTCCACCTCTTCATCCCTCTGAACAACCAGCGCTCTCACTGGCTGCGGCTGAGTCATCTGGAATCACCTAGACAACACCTGTACACAATTACTTTGCGCACACGGCCTGGAGAGAGACAGAGGGGCATTTCCGATCCTTTGTGTTTGTGCGCTGTGGGTCGACACCACATAAACACAAGCATCACTCATTTTCTCTGTTCGGTCACTGACTGCCTGACCTCATTGCATTGCTTTGCGTGCGTGAATGTGTGAGTGTGTGTGTGTGTGTGTGTGTGTGTGTGTGTGTGTGTGTGTGAGTGAGTGTGAGTGAGTAAGTGAGTGTGTGTGTGTATGTGTGAGTGAGTGAGTGTGAGTGAGTGTGAGTGAGTAAGTGAGTGTGTGAGTGTGTGTGTGCGTGTGTGTGTGTGAGTGTGTGTGTGTGTGTGTGTGAGTGAGTGTGAGTGAGTGAGTGAGTGTGTGAGTGTGTGTGTGCGTGTGTGTGTGTGTGTGTGTGTGTATGTGTGTGAGTGAGTGAGTGAGTGAATGTGTGAGTGTGTGTGTGTGTGTGAGTGTGTGTGTGTGTGTATGTGTGTGTGTGTGTGCGTGTGTGTGTTGTCTGTGGGTGGATATCTGGAATTCCCCCCGGCCCCCAGATCGTTACCCAACACAGAAGGAATTCACCCAAATAAAGAGCAGAGGGCACAACACAGGCACAGATCTGGGGGCGGCTGAATGGGTTAACTCATGCCCTTCCAGCAGATGCTCCAGTCCCCCTTAACAGTCAGGGCATGTACACATGCATATCACCTCCATTTTATTATCTGCCCTTTTCTTCTCTCACTCCCTCCTCTCACTCTGTTTCATTCAGCCCTTCCCCCTTCGTCTCTTTTTTCTCTGTATTCCTGTCTCCCTCCACTTCTCATTCCAGCCACTGCTGAGAAAAGTGCCCACTAGGCATATAATTTAGTTCCCCTCCAGGCAGCATTCGGAGCCAGTGAAGTCATGGCACAGAGGAATGCCTGTGGGTTGGGCCAGAGTCCATAACATAGGAACACCTGGGAACCACTGGCTGGATTAACACTGCCACCTGCTGGCTAGTGGAACAAACTGCAAGACAAACACTGGCAACCAGTCCATGATAGCCTCAGAGCTCTGAAACTCTGTGGGTCTCATGCCACAGTCTAGATATGGAAGTATTAAAGTAGTCTTTAATGGCTAGTTAGAGTGTTTCATGACCAGTTGCTGGTTTAGCTGGTTGTTTCATCCAAACCCCACAGCTCTTTGGTAGTAAGCGAGTGCTGGTTTCTCCCTGTCTGCAGGCCTGCAGTCGGGATTCGTCACCCTGCCGCGCTTCTCCCGCTCAGACCGCCAGCTGCAGGACGGTTCCGGGACCTACTCTCCGGAGTTCCGCCGCGGTTCCCTCCCGGACAGCGGCGGCTTCTCTCTGACGCGCTCCGACTCCATGACCTCCTTCACCATAGATCTGGGGCCCTCCCTAATGAGCGAGGTCTTCGGTGTTATTGACAGCCCCAACTACAGCCAGAAGGCCAATTACAGCTGGGGGGAAGAGGAGGAGGAGGAGCAGGAGGAGGAGACAAGCTCCACCCCTGAGCCGATGGTTGACAGCCCAATGACCCATTCAGCCTCTGCGTCCATGGTAGGCTCCCCGTTGAGAGAGGGAGTGAACAGCAGGGGGAGCTCTGGAGACCCAGGGTGGGGCGCAGAGGAAGAGGAGGAAGAGGAGGAAGAGGAGGATGCCGCTCATAATGTGGTCATGATGTCTCCTTCGAGGCTGGAGCCAGGAATGGAGCCCGAGAGGTTCCAGAGGGCAGCTGATGTGCTGGCACGTCATTACGGAGGAGGCGGGTTCTTAAAAGGGCAACAGCAGGCTGCTGATGGCGGGGACCACCCACATGACACAGACTCCTGCACCCGTCTCCAGAGGAGGGCACCGTACGCCTTCCCCGAGGAAGAGGACGAAATAAAAGTCTGAACCAAAATGACTCCAGGGTTCTGGGTGACAGCTGATCCAGGTGTTTCATTGGTACACTTGTACCCATGTCTGTCACATCACTCCAGGGAAACATTAGCGCTTTGATCCTTGGAGAATTCTCAAACCGGCTGGATTCATCTCATCCCCTTTGAGAGTGATTAAAATAGTTGAATGCCATGACTATCCACAGATTGATTGATAAAAACACCCTGAAATTAAGTGCCCCTTTTCAACATGCAACAGGACATGCATGCGGATCTGCAATTCCAATGTGTCTGAAAGAGGTGAATCAGAGTTTTGTGAACTGGAAATAAGGGAACGGTAAAAAAAAACAAGTGTTTCTAGTGTCCTAAGTGTTTTTGTAATCATTCTACCTGATTAACAAGTGTGCCAATGTAAATATGCATCACCCATCAACAGCTGCATTTCGCACTTGCGCTTAATGCAGTGCCTTTACCTCATATTAAAACTGTTATTATAAGGATAAGACTGGCATAAAGTTAAGGCCCATCTCTTCATTGTAGTCACATAATTTCAAGCGACCCTATCTTTTTTAAAAAAATTGTAAAATCATAAATTTATTTAATGGCAGGTCTGCCAAAAGTGAGGGAGCTACAGATGGGTGATGATTAATTAAACTGAGAGCATTTGTTAATCATGAAAGAAAATCAGAAACAGCTTCAGGACGATTAGCAGTCCAAAGGTACGTGTTTCGGGTCCACAATTTCAAGCTCCTGTGCCCTCATTCTCCATTTAGAGGCAGAATAAAACCCTAGTTGGGTCAGAGCTCTCCAGCCACAGTCATAGAAACACTTAGGGTACTTTCAGACCCATTTCATTTGACAATTTTTTTAAAGTGCAGGCTGTTTCATTTGGCCCTGAATGTGAACCCACTGACAGTGAAGTAAACGCACCAGGATGCGAATTTAAACAATCCAACTGAAATCACCACAGAGGAGCATCTCTCAGAAAGAGCTCCAGACTGTGGGAGTGATGTCTGGTAAAGTGATATATTTTGGTTCAGTCAGCACATGTCACTCATGAATTATTTCTGAAAGGACAGTGACTTGTACACAATGCCTTCAGCTGGTTCTGTTTCTAATGCACTTAATTGGTAAAAGCTCCCAAGGACACACAGGAAACTCAAACACATTACATGTGAAGTGTCTGTTGTCTCCACCTACCTGAATATTCTCTAGAGAACTTCTACTGCATGTAAATCGTAGTAAGTGTAATTGAAAAGCCATAACGTGAAACCAGACAATTTTTTTTGTCCACCTGTAGCAGAACGAAACAAACAAATCTGTTTACAGGTGGATCCAAGTCTGATTAAATTTCCCTTGTTTGAAAGTGACAAAGTACACAAGGAAGCAAATCACTTACAAGTGAGATTGGTGTGAACTTGCCCTTAGTTGAATACTTCACCATAAACTGGCAACAATATTTCAAAATGAATATGAAAACTGTCTCAAGAGTTTTTTTTTTTGTAAATAGAAGCTACTTATGCTCAGTAAGGCAGTCCACACTGTCCTGCCCTTGTTTTAAAGAGATACATTTAAGTTGCTGGAAAATACTGTACAACAACAAGACATCAGGGGATTCATTACACTATAGCTATGTCGCTTGTGTCTCTCCCCCCCTGCCCCCCCCCCCCAAAAAAAAGATCAAAGTTCTCCAGGGACAAATAGACTGAATCTGTTTGAAGTAATGAAGCAGCAATGGGCGGATAACAGGAAGTGTCGACAAAGGAGAAAGACTTGGTGTGCTTGCATGCTTGGCACAGCAGAGGGCAATACAGAAGGCATTTCCAGCTACAGAGCTAAGGAAAAGACAGTGGGGGTTCTCAAACATTTGTTTCCCTGTATAACCCTCCCCTGCCTGTATTAACAGACATATCATTGAAACCTTTGGTCTTGTTAAATTATGGTCATCGTAATGCCACCCATACTTTTCCACCCATATTGCCAGCATTTCCCTTGTTTCCTGCCAGGCGTTGTCAAAGGGGCTCCCAGATGTGTTTTTTTGACAGGTGTTGGAATTCTCCAAAGACTACCAGGACACACTCTCTGAGGATGGCGTTTGCTTGTTTTTTTCTGCACAAACTGGCTTTATTTAGGCATCGCAAAAAATGAAGTGGATTAAAAGGGAAATAAAATAAGGGATGTTTTTCAGCATTATTATAGATTTTAACTCTCAGATGGATATATTCAAGGGGATTATACAATGAAGGTTTTTAAATTAATATGGAGTAGCTTTCTGCCAGGAGAGAAGGTGGTAGTGCGTGAAGCAAAGTTAGGATATGCAGGAAAAGTAAGAGAGGGCCACTCTTGCAATAAAATGCACATTAAGTCTTTGTGTGCTTTTTAAATTAAATTTTTTTTTTTAAAGATGTTAGATAAGGACGCATTGTCTCATCAGTGGGCTCTTGACAAAGGCTGAAACGAGCACAAAGGCCAATAAAATACTTTTTTTATTTCATTCACAAGAGTGCATCCTCTCAGCTTCTCCACTTTTTTTAATTTTAGCTACAATATACTGAATATCAGACAGATACATTTGCCCCCCACACAGTAGGTTAAAGGTCAGAAAGATGCATCCATCTTCACCATGTTAACCAGTTACACAGTAAATCTTAACAACTCAGCCCCCCCTTCCTCTGTTAGTTTACATGTACAGCACTAAGACCACTATCAGTTCCAGTTTTTGAGAAAAGGCCTTGGACCATCTTATTGTAATGGGGAAATGGAAAGCATGCGTTGTGTGAAAGGATGGTCACATTTTCATGGCTGAATGCATGAGCTGGTGCTGAGCTCATGGGGGACTTTACTGAAAACCGAGTTCTTTTGAGGGTGGAGCTGCTTCAGTGTTGCTTTGTATGCTGGTGAAAATTTAAGAGCTAACTGCGCATACCTTTACAAAAGTATTTCACTGGACTACTGGAAATCCTGTCGCATCCTAATCCATAATCCTATAACTAATTTGTCTTTCCGGGAAGATATTTTTGTAAAGGTAATATAAAGTAATTCTGTCAAGTACGCTTTTAAAACTCTTTGATTTGTTTTGATTGCAAAAAGCATACATATACAGTACACATGTTAATATTGTTAACAATGAAGTCAAAGCTTCACTATACCACTATTGGTATAATTTTAGTAACTAAATAAAGCTGGATCTCAGTAATAATACCTACACTTTGGAAATTCAAGGGCCTATCAGCCTACTTCTTATATATGATGATGAATAATACTTTGTATGAAATATTAGTAACACCTATATGGATGCTGTATGTGTATACAGTATAAAATTCAAATGTATGTGGTGCACTTACAAATAATAACAACATTCATACTGATGATTATAATAAAAGGATGTTTTTAATAAGCTTGGCAGTGTTGTATTTACATAATTGACTGAGCTTTTTTGGTATGCCCCAGTGGACCCAGACCCACACAGAAACGCAGTGCAATACACAATAGAAAATCAGGATAAAAGTCTTGCAAAGCTTAAAGATACAAGTTAGAATCTGACTTACAAAAATATTTGTTGGACCGAGAGGACTGACAAATAAGGTTACTAGAGAATGTCAATAGCATGGAGGTTGCTAGTTTAAATCGAGGCTGTGGCACAGGCTCAGGGTGGCCATGAGGAGGCATTGTACTGCTAGGGTTATTGACATCTGAGGTCTGCAATGCAATAAAGACCTTCTGAAGTCTTACGTATTTCTAGCTGGATACCAGTCGATATTTACTAAGTAAAAGCTGCATATGACTGTTAGCCTTAGTTTGAGGAAAAAAATACCCATTACCTGGGAAGACGCAGTTTGAATTTGAAACTGCCTCTGTACATCTGTATGTGACACACATTAAGTGTGTACAGTTTTAATGTCTTCTACGGTGGCATTGTTGAGCCAACAAAAGAGAGGCAACACTGACAATTGTAGACTTGTCAGTGAAGTGAGACAGAAGATTTGCACTTGGAATTCCGTGATTGTCCCTGTTCGCTGAGCTACTTATTGATTGGCTGTGGTGGCTGTGGGGGCGGGAAGCTGGGAGCTTTGACCGTGCCCTTTTTGGTCTTGTTCTTGTTGTTGAAGGAGGCCTGGGCCTTGATTTCGGGCTTCTGCTGGGTCGTGGGAGCCGTTGCCTGGCTTGAGGGAGCGGCAGGGGCTGAGGGCTTGCGTTGAGCGCGGGCCGCTGGTTGTGGCGGTATCTGTTGCTGGAAGGTTCTCTTAGCTGTTGAGAAAAGACAAAAAAGGGCGCCATACATCAGGACGAACTACATAAGGTATCAAACCAAGCAGGCTTGAATTTTTAGCTTGAATTTGATAGTGATCTCCCTACCTTTACATGGTGCTGTGACCTGTCGAGGGGAGCTAGGGGGCTGGTCTGTGGTGGGCTGTTCTAGGTGGGACTGCTGGGTCTGGGTCAGGTCACAAGCTGGTTTTTGGTCCTGGTTCTGGGAGGCCTTTTGGCTAGCAGCGTCGGAGGTGGGGTTCTCCCACATAGAGGTCCGGCGTGCTATTAAGCCTGACTTTACTATGGGTGAATCAGAACGTTCCTCAGACAAAGAGCTGGAGAGATTATGACAGAGAGAGAGAGAGAGAGGGAGAGAGAGAGAGCAATGTTACATTACATTCATTTAAAAATAAAAGACAAAGAGGAAATGAGAGCAAGAGAGAGAGACAGAAATAAAGTGAGACACAAAGAGAGAGAAGTTCGAGATTTGTCTTGTCATACTGAAACATAAATTTGTGCAAATGTAGGAATTCATTCATTCTTCCCTCATCCAAAACAATCTATGTAATCATTCAGGCTGTTGAATCGTCAGCATGTCTTCATAGGACAAAAATGCAAATGACCTTTGTGTGCATCAGTATATTTCAGTATCTATGTTTTTTTTAATTTGGAATGCCCTGTTACATTATGGAGATGCTGCTCATTGCTAAAACCCTGGCAATCGCTCCAGGACAGCACAAACACACACCCTCCTCAGAAACACACGTTGTAGTCTCCACGTTGAGCTTGCACAGACACGAACTGGAGGAAGACACCCCATGCACAGCTTTACACAGGCACACCTGTGTGTCCCTGATTGACCAGCAGGGGGCACTGTTGCAGAATGAGACCTCAAACCCTGGCCAATCTACCCACCCCCATCTCTGTGGGCTCCTGGTCATTGTTGGCTGATAACATACCTGGGACAGAGCCCAGCCATTAACCAGTCAGCTAAAAGGCGAATGTTTCAACCGCTGAGCTACTCATGAGCCTGTTCAGTGCACTTCTGACATACCTAAACTAACATGAAATGCCAAAATGAAGGCTTTGAAATCCAAAGGGGTGCCACAAATGAAATTAGTCAAAAGAATAAAATAACAATTAAAAGTCATGTGACCCTCAAACAGCAAACAGTGTCCATGTATTCAAAATAATGTTCGGTGATACTGCAAATGCTGTTAGTGCTGACAAACGTTTGAATGCTTATTCAGAAACAAATGATAACACTGGAAACATAGTGACAAATGAACACCCTAGTGTGCGTGCATATCAGCCGTGCGGAGCAGAATTGTCCAGAGACCTTTCTCGTGATGCTGAGCGCTGTACCTGTCAGTGCTGGATGGAGGAGGAGAGGCAGCAGGGCTCATCTCTGTCGCAGAATCAGGGGGTGCGGAGAGCGGCACTGTGAGGTCCGGGCAGCCCTGGGGTTCAGGAACCCCAAAATCCGCCTCTGGAGGAAGCAGGAAGACAGGGTGAGACATTATTATTAGATGATGAATAAGTCATGTCCATAGTGTGAAAGCGTTTCAAGGAGTTTGCTGCTGGGCAAGATGCCGCACCTTCAGGGAACAGGCTGTTGGCGTGCTGTATGAGTGGCTCAATCACAGTGACCACCTGCACAGAGGAGGCCGATGCCATGTCCAGCAAAGAGTCCACCCTGACAGAGAGAGAGGAGAAGGGAGAGTGTTACTCTACCATCCGCTACATGACAGACTCACACACGCACATATATGTACACACACGTAGACACCCACACACATACATTGTCATACACTCCACTCTACATTCTCACGGTTAGCGTGTACTGTACTCACACACAACACACACAACTTTACTGTAGTTACATGCACACCCTATTAACATAATGCGCTATATACCTGTTTATACACGCACACTCACAAACACACACACACGTGCAAAGAAATCACGCATCAACATATATGCACACACTCACAGGCATTCACACATACACACAGGTACACAGGTGCACACACAGGTATATATATACACATACACACACACACACACACTCTGAAGTCTCCATCACTGTACCCACCCTTCAGTGCGGGGCCACAGTAGATTGGGTCCCAGCACAATGGCAATATTGCTTGGGGTCATCCTGTTCACAGCCTGGTTCTCTGAAAGACGCGATAGGAACTGCACCAGGTACCTGTTACAGAGAGAGGGAGAGGGAGAAAGGGAGTGTGAAGGAGGGACAGAAAGTGGGGAGGAGAGTGTGAATGAGGGAGGAAGAGAGAGAGAGAGATAGTGGGATGAAGGTAAAAAGAAATGAGTAAGTTAGTAAACATGGACAGTGACACAGACAGAAGTAGACCCAGTATACACAAATAAATAATTAATTATAATTAATAATATAATTAAATAATTAAAGTATTGTCCTTGTAGACAATACTTTAATTATTGATGGTTGATGGATGGATGGATGGATCCATCCGTTTATCATGCTGCTGTAGCGTCACATCCTCCCCAGCTGCATGCAAATCGCAATGACGCAAAATATCGTTGAATACATATGATGTTGCATTTTGGAAGCATTCCTTCAACTGATGGAAAAGACTACACCAAGGATGCACAGAGAGAGAGGGGGCAGGGAGATGGCCGCACTGACCGGAGGTTGTTGTAGTTCTCTGCGGGCAGTTTACACAGCACTCTCCTCAGCTGTTCCAGTCTGTCTGCTACCTCCTTCTCCCTGGAGAGAGAGAAACAGGCAGAGTGAGAGAGAGGAAAGGAGATAGGGAGGAGGGAGATGAATGGGTGAGTGCAATAAAGTCTCATATAACATGACAGGTCTCTGATTCATCACATACTGTATTTTCTTTGCAAAGTTCAGTCAGTATCCTGAGCAACCATGGACGTACCCAGCTGCTTTGAACCAATCGTTGTAGAGTTCAAAGGTCATGAGAGGTTCAGGCAGCTCTCTGAGGTAAGACTTCAGGGCTCCTGTCAGACACAGGGTGAGGGAGAGAGAGGGTGAGAAAGTCAGTGTAACACATCAGCCGCACAGCCTGGCCTGCAAAGTAGAGAACACAGGTGAAACCATATGCTTCAGTCTATGTTTAGTTTCAGCTAAATACAGGCTGCAAGCATGAGTCCTTTTCACTCCAACGAGAAGTTACTGCATGTTAAAGGCTGTAATGTATGCCCCAGCAGAGGGCAGTGTAACGTTAAAGAAACAGGCATAGTATAGAAAACGTTTCAGTTTTACCATCTTCCTGTCTGTCTTACCATCTCTCTACCCATCCCTGCTCAAAGTGTACTCTGCATCTCTGTCCCTCCCTAACCGGCCTGATACCACTCCTGCACCTCCCTGTTTCCCTCCTAAATCTGCCCCTACCCCCAACACCTCCTGTCTCTTGCCCTTCCTAATTACCCAGCACTCACCTGCCGCCGATACCTCTCTAACCCACCTCTACTCCTTCCTCATCTCGTTTTCTCTATCTATCACTAACCAACCACAACCCATTCTCTACCTGTCTCTCTCCCTCTCTGATCTCAGCTTCTTCTCTCCCCCCACCCATACACACACACACACTCACCTGCCACTGCATGTGGGTCAGAGTGGAACTCGCTGTGGTCGATGTTGCCACTGTCCAGGCTGCTCTTGAGCCTCTTCACCACAGAGGCTGCGGCTGCCAGTCTGAACAGACCCTGAGAGAGACAGAGAGAGAGAGAGAGAGAGAGAGAGAGAGAGGGAGGGAGGGAGGGTGGAGAGGGGGAAGGTATGAAAGGGAAAGAAAGAAATGAAGAGAAATGGTTGAAAGAAAGAGGAAGAGAGGTCAAGAACAGTAATAGCGTGTGTGTGTGTGTGTGTGTGTGAGAGAGAGAGAGAGAGAGAGAGAGAGAGAATGAAAGCCACAGAGAGAGAAAAGAAGAAGAGGAAGAAAGAAAGGACAAAGAGAGGTAAAGACAGAGTTAATATCAAGTGCATCCTTCCTCTCTGTGGGACCGGGCAGTCCAAGGCCCGCTACTAAGGGGGTGCTTAGGAGTGCACTGCAGACGGACTTCAGCGCACCCCCAATCCTCTCCTTATGTCTCGATGTCTACATAGTATTTATGAATTACTGTTCACCCCCGTAGATTGCAGGTGAACCCCTCTGTAATTTTTTTTTTGCCTGGGCGGTCCGCTCCTCACCTCCTCCCTGAGGCCCCTCTGCAGCAGCATGAGGACGCACTCCCGGATGGGCGCGGCGATCTGCCTGCCGCTGTGCTGCAGGTGGGACAGCAGAGGAGCCCCGTACACCTTCCCTGAGGGGCCACTCAGCTTGGGGCCTGTGCGCAAAGAGCAGGAAGACATGCAGTTATGCGCTATGCTGCAGTTCACATACACACTGTAATACAATGCACTCTGGATATGTACAGTTATATACTGCAGTCTCTACCTGTAATATACTGTACTCTATACACACACTGTAATACACTGTAGTCTACTTATGCACACTGTTGCACACCAGACCCTACACACAGATACTGTTATACAGTGCTCTACACACACACACACATACACACACACTGAAATACATTGCACTCCAAACACACAGTCTGTCACGCATTACACTACATATACACGCACACTTATACACTATAGTTTATACAGAAACATACATAAATGCACTGCAATCTACACACATCCACACACATTGTACTGTTTATACACTGTACTGTGCTTACACACGCAAGCCTTGTTATTATGATGCACTGTATACACCCACACAGACATGCACAATCTTCAAAAACAGTATACATACACACATACACATACACACACACACACACACACACACACACACACCTGATTGGCTGTGGTTTTCTTTCAGTTCTGTAAGGTTCTTCTCTAAACAGCCCAATGAGTTCTTATGATATTCAGCCTGTAGTTCTAGTAGCTAAAACAAACATACAAAAAACAATTGAATTGATGCAACTCAGTAAGTGACTCATGTTAAAGGAATGGCAAGTATCATTAGGGTCAGAAAGACATGGCGTAGTGCACTCACACGGATGAAAAAGTTGGCGTAGTCGTCCTCTTTAGAGGCAAAATGATAGAGATCTGCAGAGTATTGGTCCTGCAAGAGCATAACTCACATGTTACACAGACCACAAAAATTGCAGCAGACAGTAATATATGTTTACCACATCACACACAAATGCAAAACATGGCAACTTCCAGCCATGCTATGATGCCATTAATGACTGGTCGTTGCTACCAGTGATGATATAGATAAAACCAATGATTATGTCACCCTGATGCTCTCCAGCCTCCTCCAGGCTTCCTCCACCTCCTCCCTGAGTCCGTCCTGCTTGGCCTGGGGTCCCGTGCTGGCCTGGGACCTGGGGGGAGGTGGGGGGGTTAGGTAGGTAGAGACAGGGGGACACTGTAACCCCAGGGACAACAGCTTGAAAATTCGCTATAAAGACACAGCTATTAAGACAAAGACTATTTGCTTGTGCTGTACTCTGCCTCACTTGTAAATCACTTTGGAAAAAAGCGTCTGCCAACTGAATAAATGTAAATGTAAAGTGTCAGGGGAGGGACAAAAACCAGGAGACAGACACTCCAGCAATGTGGGAGTGAGGGATCGAGACAGAGGTGATGGAGAAAGAGGTGGGGGCACATAAGCACCCATACATGTGCAAAACACACACGCGTACAGAAATGAGGCTCTGCGGTTTAAAACTGCGAGTGTACTCAGCCACAGACGAGTGCCGGCAGACACTCACAGAGGTGGCAGAGGCATACCCACCTGTTTCGGGCATTGTGCCAGTCAGTCGTCAGCTTGGCAAACAGCTTCTTATTCTTCAGAATCTCTGGCAGGTCCTCCTGTGAGCACACTGTGTTAGTACCACTGTGTCATGCCCTCGACCCACAGATTCAGTACAGATTCAATAGGTAAAAGGAGAAACCAA
This sequence comes from Megalops cyprinoides, assembly GCF_013368585.1. Lineage (NCBI taxonomy): Eukaryota > Metazoa > Chordata > Actinopteri > Elopiformes > Megalopidae > Megalops > Megalops cyprinoides. Next base: position 7,129,364 of record NC_050601.1, on the reverse strand, counting down.
TGCACAGCCACGTGCATGTAAAATCTCATTCACTCTGTAGCTCCAACATCCCCATGCAGAATGTAGAGACCATTACAGATATAAAAAAAGCCCTGATGTGATGATATCTGATTAAAAATGAGGATGCGATAAGAGGACACATGTGCTCAGAGGCATGCATGAGTGCACACACACACACACACACACACACACACACACACACACGCTTGAGTGCAGACAGGCGTGCACTTGTGAACATGCACACACACACACACACACACACACACACCCTGAGAGGGTCTTACTTACCTCACTGAGTTTATTGAGGGGCTCCAACACTTCCTTCTCCAGCTGCACCTCAAAATCTGCGAGAGTCTTGGCTAGAAGAGTCTGCATGAAGCAACACATCTCCAGAACCTTCCTGAAACAGAGAAACTTCTTAAACATTTAAAAAAATTCACAGCTTTATTAACACTAAATATTAATTCAATAGAACATGCAAAGGAAAACCTTTCCAATGTCAGTAAAAACAGGAACCGATTCGAGAGACTTGTTGATACTACCGCGCTTTAAATTACCAGACCGTTACAAGAAAGTTACGCTATTAAGAGCTGTTCCGTCCTCTCACAGGAAGCAGCTTTTTTCATTTCTTCACCATCTATGCCAGGGGTGCCCAAACCTCTCCTGGAGGGCCACTTGTCCTGCATGTTTTAGATCTCTACCTGCTCCAACACAGCTGATTCAAATGATCAATTCGTTACGAACTCCTGAAGCTACTGAATAACAAACTGATCATTTGAATCAGCTGCGTTGGAGCAGGGAGAGATCTAAAACATGCAGGACAAGTAGCCCTCCAGGAGAGGTTTGGACACCCCTAGTCTATGCTGAAATCTCATCCACACGTAAATGGGCAGATCACCTTCTCATCTGAGAGGCGGTGAGCAAACACAGCTAGGCTAATGCACCTGCACATCCATACTATTCAGTATTCTATTCCTATTGATCCAGTAGTCAACCCAGTGCCCAGATGCACGCACGTGCCTTGCATTATAAAAATGCATAATTTTGCAGAGAAAGATATGTTCATAGGACAAAATATTTCAGGCAAGCCACGGCTGCAAGAGAGAGAGAGAGGACGGAAAAGCAAAGAAATCAAGTGGTGGGGGGAGTCCGGGGTGTGAGAGGATTGAGTGCAAGAGAAATAGAACTTGAGCAACAGGGTGAAAGATGACCAAGATAGCCAAAATAATGCAAAATAAGATGCTATTGTAGAGGAACTTTCATTTCATTTCACTTCTCAAAAGAAACCAAAGGGAGGGGAGCGCTGGCACTCAGTACAGTGGTGGCGATCAGTGTGGTGATAAATGAACGATGAATGAATTATCTTTCATTCAGTTCTCACCTTATGGGGGACTCTCCATCGAAATCCTTCAAGCTTTCTGCCATGCTGACGGACAGCATCATCAGCGGGAGCTTTTTCTGAGGGGTTGGAGGGTAAGAAACAGGAAGCCGTTAGAATCACGCTGACCGTGTGATCACATATTGTAGAGGAGGCCACAGAATCAGATGTGGCAAAGAAAACAAAGACTCCAGGAGCACAGGGTCAGAGCATGCGGGGCCTGACTCCTGGCCAACAAGAAGGATCCAGTGCCCTGTCACCCTGAGCCACAATTCCCCTCAGAGCAGGGCAGAGTGGTTCAAAATAATTATGAGCTTTCAATAAACAATAACACAGAGAGCAAGACCATACAGGACTACAAATACACACTCCCTATCTTACAATGAACATAGATATAAAGGTATGACACAGATGAATTACATACAGCAATACTGAGGCTCAAAATGATATGATGAGGGGAGAACAAAGCTTCACAAATCACAAAATGGGTGGATCTTTCATGCAATAATAGTGAATTAATGTCCTGAGGATGACAAGATTTTTTTTTTGATTGGTTCATTATGTGTTTCGCTGATTGACAGCATGTGGTTCCCCTACCCATTGTAGCATTCATGAAGCTCAACATCAGTAGCTCAGTTCAGGGCACACACAGAGGCACACTTGGAGTGCCAGACAGGCGTGTCTACGGTTACCGTTCGCTTCTCCGCATCTAGCCCCAGCTGGCTCTGCAGACAGCCAACCAGTTTCTTGTGAATGATCTGGGCAGCCTTCTTGGCTGGCTCCACCCTCTGCTCCACCTGCAGCCAATGAGATCAGAATGTTTGTGCTTGCTCAGCAAATCATACAGGTGGGTGTTTTAACATAACATCACCTGAACACACAGGTATTAAAAAAATCTTTGGGGAAGAAAGCATGGGGTAGGTATAGGGGTGGGTGGGCAGACGAAGGGAAACTTTTTGGTTGAATTTGTTACTGTTCACTATACCTGTCGGATTAACTATGTATCACACAATGAAACAGAGTATCAAACTGCCGTTCTCTCTATGACAATCTAACCAAGACCTCCCAGGATCATATTGTCAGGTGTTTTAAAATGCTTTGATGGGTGGAATGTCTGTATTCCCACTCAAAGATTGTCTATTCTTTCCCCAACAGCCAACGAAAAATAATTAAAAAATGGCACAGATCACCTTCTGGCTAGACACCTAGCATGATAGATTATGAGTAATGGTACTTCTGCGGACTGGTGTCCCCTCCTTTGAATAAGATGTGATGCTCTGTGCTGTCAAGGCTGGAGAGCCCGGCCTACTGTACACTACTTGTGGTAGGGCTTGAATGGTGTTATGCTCACGCTCACTGGTCTGGGAGTGTTGTTAGCCTGGTCTGACACTGTTGCTCATTCAGCTCGAATGGATACACTTCTGTTCTTTTGTGCTCAAAATGAAGTCACTCTGGATAAGAGCGTCTGCTAAATGAATGTATGTAATTATGGCATGAGGACACTAGAAGGGTAGGACTCACCAGTGCCAGATCCTCAGTGAGAAGGTCAGTGGCATCCTGTGCCCTGAGGAAAAGGGGACAGATGAGAAAATCAGGAAATCAGGAGGCCAGACCAGGAGCACAGAAAAAGATGCCCAAATGTACAAAGCGATTACAGAGTGCTTTTTTTTATTGCAGTAACCATGTACTCACTGCGACTGCAAACACATGGGTTCAACACGGTTTGATACACACCTTCTTCAATCAGCACCGATTGTTTTGCAGTTTGTTGTTTATGAGAAGTGTTGTGCCGTCGATCTTAATACAGTAGGTGCGTGCTTATTTGCTCCATTAAATGTTTTGCTGATTGTTCATCACAGTTTTGCATTGTCCCTTGGAGCGCCTTTGAGATCCGAATCCATTCTGCTTTCACACAATGACTCTTCCTCTGCCTACTGTATGCTTCCCCCACCCACTGCACTCAGCCTCTGTTTCATGTGGCTTGAGAAGCAAAAAGGGTAAAAGTCGTGCGCTAAAGTGAAGCCTCAGGCTGAACTCATTAAATGTTCAGCAGCACCGGACCACGGCACCCTCTCTTCTGATACAATGCAGTTGCGATTCTCACTCTTACAATCCGCTTGATATAACAATTAGAAGTGTAGGACATGAAAGACTGTCAAAGCCACACCGTGCAACTTATACCAACCACTTCCAGAGGGAGGAACAATGCAAACAATGAAGAATAATAAAGATGACGAATATAAAGAAGGAGAAGGAAGTCTGTCAACACACATTTATATTAGGGGGTGCTCGTTATTTATAATTCAGCGACAGAGGGTTGGCAGGGACGTCCTAAAATAGGAGTGTGAGGAAAGGGGTGGGGGGCAAGGAGGGGTTTGCGGTTTGGGTTGAGGCCGGATACAAAGTGGGAGGGGAAGTGAGCGAGTTCCAAAACACACATCTGCTGGTGCTCTTCCCCATCCGAGATCCTGCCGTCTGAGGTGATTGACGGCTGCCGTTGCAAAATAAACTGGATTTGTCTGACAGGCATCTGTACAGGGGCCTAAACGATATTGTGCAGAGCGTGTGCTGTGGTCGTATGCACAATATGTCATTTGCGGTGTGAGCAGAACAGCAAAAGAGCTCTAAAGTGACATTAAATCTCCTTAAGCCTCCCCCTCTCGTCCGGTGTTGTCTACCTCCTGTATCACACTTAGTAGAACGTTCTAACGTCACACAGAGGACGTGAGAGATGAGGAGGAGGATAGTCCTCTTACCAGCAGCCCGACTCTCCTGCACAATCACACAATTACACAATCACACAGTTACTCACACTCACTCAGACACAGACAGACATGCACATAAATACAATTAACACTCACACACACACACACATGCATAGGCACACATGCACAAACTAACACACAGATGTATTGAGAGAGTCTTGTCATTTCTGGCCAGTTTCTTTACTCTTAAATCTGGTCACCTGTAGCTACAATATTCTCCTCCAAGTACTGTTTTTCAATCTATTCAAATGTGAATTTGACACAGCAAACATAACAAAGCCGAGTAAAGACATTACCCTTCTGTCATATCTCACTGCAGTTTCTGCGTATCGTCTTAAATGGATCTGTTCCCGCATGGAGTGCATAGAGACTGAAAACAAATGCTTTTGTTTCCTTGCGTGCAAGTAACTTTGAATCACAAAATCTGCTGTAAAACTGAGAAGAGTGGGGGAAAAAACTCTGAAGCACCTGTTCTAAAATAAAGTTGGTATGGCTGCTGCAGGCCTTGCTCTCTGGGCTGTGGTGAGGGTGCAGAGCCTGCAGAGGCGGCACGGCATTGCCGAGCACAAGTTCTGTCATCTGCAGGACTGAGTCGGAGGAGATTAATAATAGCACAGTTACAAGAGCAGCCTGCAGAAGCTCTCTGCTCTGTTGCAACTGCAGGCTGAAGCAGCAATCAGCAACGCCTGTTATAATCCCACACAAAAAAAGAAAGAAGAAAAAAAAAACAGACTCCACAGAAACCAGCCTGCCCTCATTCGTTTGCAGCTACTCTAGCCAGACATGGACAGCTCGTGCTTAAGGTCACAATGATGTAGCGATCCCCCTCCCCTCCCTCCTCCCCGCGCCCCCACATTGTCAGGCTCAGCTACTTTTTCATATTTAAACAGAGGAAATGGGCCAAACATTTTACACTTCTTAGCGGCAAAACAATGCATGAATGTGTACAATGTGTATGTATGTGAACAACGCAGACGCAGCCTTAAAAATCTTGATAGCTGTTATTTATAACCCATTCCAACTAAAGCATCATCATTACACCCTATCTGTTTCTTCTATTCATGTTTTTTAAATGGTCAAATTAAAAGAAGTTAGGTGCTTATCAAACAAATAAGACAATACAAGAACAAATCTTTTAGTAACATAATGCATAACGATAAGAATACCTAACTAACAGGGATAACAATACATATGTCAATTGGGGAACCTCCAAAAGAGGTTTGGCTCAATTGTGAATGCATTCATCGTAGGAGCAGCCTAAGCCCCACAGAGCGGGTTCGAAGCCAGCTATGTCAGCTGCCGATAATAAACAGGAGCCCACAGCACTGAAACAAACTGGCCTTGTTTCACCAAGGACAGGGGTAGGAAGGTTAGCCAGGGTTCCTTTGCCTCTCTACTCTCAAACACATTGTGATTCATCTCAAGCGCCTTTAAACTGATTGAATTATCAATAGTGAAGCCCCTATCCTCCAGTGGTACCTACTTCACTGTGGAGTGCCACATGACTTGTAGCGTGAAGAACAGCTGTTAGCCTCATGTGAGTGTATCAGAGCACTGCCTTTGACTCGCTTCAGCTTTCCTACTGAGACGGGCCTAACAATGAGCCAGATGACAATTTCAAACAGGTTTAAAGGGCAAAAAGCATTTAAAATGAACCTTGCCAAATCCCAAATTCCACATTTCTCACATTTCTTTGACAGGGAGCACTATACAAAAGAACTAACTCTGTACTCTGTTTGCTCACAAAACTAAACAATAAAAGTATCAATGATCACTGACATAAAAAAAAAAGCATTTCGGCACATCAAAGGTTGAGTAACCAGGTCATGTGACCTGAAGAGAATCCATGGCGGTATAGAAACTTTTAAAAGGGCCTTGGGTGACCACTTCCATGACAAAGAGAACTGAATCATTGGACACATCCATGCCTCTGAGGCAGCACCCCTTGGTAAGAGATTATTTTTATTATTTTGTGCAGTGGGGCGAGTGAAAGGGTTTTTGACACCTCTGCCTCAGCTGTCCAAAAATAGAATCCAACCAAAACTCCCAGTTTGAAACACCACAAACCCATAAACAATAGCTTTTCAAAGACATCTGGTTACCTAAGAGTCAAGTAAATAAGAACAATGTCCCAACAAGAGCGTAAAGACAAAAACTCAAGTACACTTTTTTGGTAATGAACAAAAAGGCATTCAGAAATCAAGACAATACTTACTTCCCCAGAGATCCAAACTGCTGTTTAAAGAGGTTCAGCATAGTTTTGCCGGAGATGACTCCTGTCTTTTGTTCCCTATCACTCTCCTCTTAACGACAAAAAAGACATGCAGTCCAACACAACCCGTCCAGTTTGGATCGATTTTCATTCGATAACTGTTTGTCTGAAGCTTTCTGTTTCTTGTTCATACCTAGCCCTGTCACAACCAGCCAGCCAATGGTTTTAGTTCTTGTTTCGGAAGTCTTTGGGGTTAAACTGTCACACACACAACCACACGAACACACACACACACACACACATACACGGGCGTACCTCGGAGGTCACGAAAAAAGGAAGTGACTTTTCAAGCTGCAGATGGCTGGGGTGTTTAGAATTTCACATCACCAAGAGATTATCAAGGTAATTCCCTATGGCTGAAGAGCCATTGTAAACCATCTGCACATGTTACTTCCACATAAGGTATCACATGATTATATAAACAATGAAGAATATGTCAGCAGCACTAAAATGGAGTGGTTGATTTGTTACATGACACAGTGATACAGTGGAAGCTAACTTCATCACCCCGTGAAGCCACGTGTTGTAGATGTATTTCTGAGGCAAAACTGAGAAAAAAGTGGAATGAAGTCACTTATACACTATAATCCCTCTTTGAACTTTCAAAACCCTAACTCATTACAAAATGTCTACCCAACCAAACCCGTCAGACTTAGAGTTTGGAAATGTAATTTGTATTGACGGTTATATCCTAATGAAAAAGATATATAGGTCATTGTACGGAAATCTAATCATACATCATATATATATTTACAATGCATTATATTTTGTAAAAGATTTTACAGTATAAGGATAAAATGACCCACATAAAAGTGATCATTTTGGATTTTATGTTTTAACCTGTTTTAATCACCTTTTCATGCCTGACATGAGGAATGCATATGACACACATATGCAGACAAAATAACAAGCAATAAAGTCGCAGAAGTACACTAAATAAAACGGTTGAAGGAGGGCATTTGTTTTTTTTTTTTTCATGGTAACCAAAAACCAGTAAAGGAGAGAATTCAGAATACCTCACTAACCTGTACAACATATAAAAATAAATTGGGTGTGGGCAGGGGCAGAGGAAGAGCGCAGCCCTTTCACAGGAAGTAATAACTGCATTGCAGTGTGTTCAAGCACCATTGCATAATGAGCGTGACACGTTTCTCTTGGTATCACAATATGGTATTGTGATATGATTAACCTCTGTCGTATTTGATTCGCAAGTACGTTTTACTGAGCTGTGTGGTCTGTTGAGAAGCTGATATCTGTTTCGCAGACTCGAGTCGCTTGCTTGAAAAGATGTAACCTGCGTGTAAGACCCTGTCCTGAAAAATGAGGCAGAGGTGTGTTAACCTTTACATTTCTCATTCTCTTCTGCACCGTCAAGAATTCTGCATTATAATAATAGCATCACAGTTCTTGCCAATGATACCATACCAAACTATATGCCGGGATTCCAACATTGCAGTGAATCACGAAAAGTCTTAAGATATAATCTCACTTAAAAAGACATACAGGCATACGCATAATACATAATACATGATATAGATTTGAAATCAAAAGTCAGGGAAAGCAGATGACTGGCCATGTCGAGTATTTACCTGGTGAGTGTGTGGTACATCAAATCCAGTACTTTCCCTGGGGCATTTTTTTCAAACGTGTGTAAAATTTTTCAGTTGAAATTAAATTCACTTCATGCCTTGAGCTGATGTACACTCAAATGCTGAACTCAAATGGTATTTGGTAGGACAATGACTGCTGTCTTTTTCAGGCAACAGCCCTGGGTGCCATCCACCAGAGGAGTTCAGGAAGTGCTTGTGGTGAGATATCAGTTACAGGGAAGGACAGGAGGGATCAGATTTGAATGAGTGTGCGCCGTAAAAGCAGAACACTTCTTCATCCTCTTTGTACAGTTTCAGAAAAACAAAAAAGAAAAAATACCTTTCAGCTGGGGGGGGTGGCTTCACATCACAGGCTAGAACGGCTACGACGATAAGAAGCTTCAGAGCCAACAACACGAATCAAGCCACTCACGCCTGTTGTCACCAGCACCAGACCCTGCTGACTAAAGGTCAGGTTAGGCTGTGTGCCCTGTGGTTTGGAACACACGCACTGTGGGTGGCTGAGCTGTGAACACCACAGAGCTGCCTGAGAGGAAGGCGGCCAATGGGCTACAGTGAGTAGTCCAGCACAATCGAATACTTTCTCATGATATCAGTGTTAGAGCGGTATAGTAATTCGCCCTGGAGGGAAACATCCTGCACTACTGCAGAAGATACTGGCAGCAGGTGTGCTGTGTGGTCACGTGGTGAATCAGGCTATTCTGCAGTGAAAAAGGGCCCAGGCTGACCAGCTCTCTCACTTGGCTGCTTCCTCTTCTGTAAGAGAAGGGAGACCACAGGCCTCGGGAAGGTGCAGAAAAGTATGCGAGAGAGAGAGAGAGAGAGAGAGAGAGAGAGAAAAGGGAAACAGGCCTCACCGTCTCTTTGTGAGTTTCTAAGGAAATACATACGCTGCATGTAATGCAAGAGCCTCTGTCAGTGGGTTTTTAAAATAGCATGGGGAAAAATAGACCAGTGCAAAACCTTGCAGACACTCTTAAAAGGAGCACATTCACTACAAATATCTGAACCTTCTAAGCCATTCATGTAAACACTGTTCATCAGTACACTGTGAAATTCTGCACATGGAATAACATGACATCTGTGAGCAGGTCTCCCTTGAATCACTTTTGGCAAGTCATGTATTTCTATAGGATCCTATGTTAGAGATCAGGCTATGACTTTTTCATGGAGTTTAAAAAGGTCACTGTTTCCGTTCAATGCAGATGCTGAATATGGCATTTGAAAGCAGGAACACAATCCAAAAATCTGAGCATAAAACACATGAACCTGAAATATAAGCTTGAAGCCATGGAATGCTTATAGTTGAATTTTTTTGTCGCCTTTCATGTGACTTGTGACAGTGCTAGCCTATGCACAACCCATAAAACAACAGAGGGATTACCTAAAATACAAATCATTTTATTTAGTTGTTAAACATTTCTATTATGGAAATCAGAAGGCTGTGTGAGTACTGACCAAGCTCCCATACCATACAGCTGCTCTCCTACACACATCTGTGTTTAAACAAGGCAACTTAGAGAGTTAGCCAGTGTCTGCCTTTCTTTGCTAATGCATTACACACACACATACACACACACACACACACACATGCACAATTATTCATTCTGAAGTAAACCTGAGAGAACAGGTCTGCTAGAGATACATTTGTACATGGTAATGGTTTGAACAATTTAATTGAAGTTACACATAACAAACATTCCTCGCTACACATATCTGACACAGCCTCTGGCACAGTTGCAATTTTCCAGAAGAGGTGAAGACTGAAGCTTCACGTGACCATATTGACACTGAGGTGCACACACACAAGGTGGGCTGCAGGGGGCCTTTTAGGTTTTACAACATACCATGAGAGATATTAAGGGGCGTCTCCAGGTCGTCAGATGTCAGTTTTCAGAGTAGAGGAGAGCTTTAACTGTAGCCAATCAATTAACTGCAGCTCAAGAGGCCAGGAAATTACACTCAATTAACAATGCTTACATTGTTGAATCAATTGCACTGAATGTATACATTTGCCGTGATCAATTGTAAATTTAATTTGTGAGATCAATTGCCTGGTTCTGGACCATGATAAGCCCATGCTAAGCTGATAAATTAATAATGTATGATGTTCTTCAGTGAGGACTGATCTCTAAGTTTTCTTAGTAAGAGTCTCCACCTTGTGGTGAAGTCCAAGATTGCATAGGGGAAACTGGAGCTTTAGCGAGATTGAACCTTGTTGCGTCATCAAATCATTATACTGTTGATGCATACTGGTAATCATTAATCATTAAGTTGATCAATAAAGATATAATGATGTTATGTTTGTCTGTTTATTTCTTGTACATGCCAAAATTTCCCATGTTCTGTTTTTGCTTTTTTTTGCCCAAATGAAGAGAAAATACAAAACTATGTATGACAAGTAGGCAGTGAAGGTTAAATCCAAATAAAGGACATCCAGCCATTCCACCACAAATCAAGAAGCACAAAAGAAGTGTTCATTGTTTATTTACTCTAGATTTGCTATTCATACAAAAATCACTAATTCTCAAATGAAAACTCCAATTCAAGCGAAAAAAAACTCCCATACCTGCAGCTTTGGAGATTAGATTAGATTCAGTGTCACGCAGTATGTCAGCTGCTCTTTCTATTATTGAAAGTCCAAAGTCATCACACCATTACGTAACAGATATCTCAGGCAGCCATGAATATATTGACGACATACACTGATGAGCCAAAACATTATGACCATGTGGTGGATATCCCCCTGGTCTGGGCCAAATGGACCGAGGGTCTTCCTCCACATTTTGATACCTTCTGGAAAATAATACGTCCTCACAGAGTCTGAAGTAATCATGGTTGTTTGGTTTATTGCATATGGTGATCAATCACATACAGTAAACCGTGTTGGTCCACGGAGCAACAGGTGTATATGCGGTGTGTATACATTCACAAACACTCCCCAATCACTCTGCCCTCCCCTCAGCCTGCATCCATCCTTTATGCCTTTTCTCACTCCACCTATCCAAGACCACAATTTCCAACTCCTCCCAGGCTCCTCCTTCAAGATCATCCCATTTTCCATTTAATACACCATTATTTAATTTTTGAGCTGTTACATTTACCCCAGCCTGGAAAGTCCTATAAACTCCATAGTCATTAATTGTATATTATTTTTAAACATAACACTTCTGAAATTTCCCATTATTTCCACTCCACACCTATATGATTTTAAACATAATTAAATAATACACAGCATATATGCCTGGAATATTACCATTATTTCCAGGCCCACATTTAAATAATAAAAAAGGTTAAGTAACTCAGTTAGCCAGACCGCGGTGCTGCAGACTGTAAGAAGGCACACAGATATCTATGTGCCATAAGCTACAAGGTTAGGCCTTAAAGCAAAGGGTCAATGTAAGAACTAGGCCCCGTCTGGACACGGCCCAGGAGATGGGCCGCGAGAGCAAGACAAAGAAGAATTAAACCCCGCGAAGGGGGGCTCAGCAGTTGGCTCAGCACTACTATGATGGACAACTATGACAAATTGCAGTAAACCCACATACAGTTTGCAAGCATTTGCCAGTAGATGTCAGCTAGGCCAAAGCAGGCAATCAGCTCTTATTTTCTAGTTGTATGACTCCTAAAAGAAAATATAAAACTAAAATGGGATGCATATGTTAAAAGGAGGCAAAAACATGCTGACATGCTGTAGGGGCATGTCAAGGGGAGAAGATACAATAAGTGAAGGTGGCATGACTATGAGTCAGAGGAAGAAGATACAATAAGCGTTACTGTAAAACAACAGGAGAAGTGAAGGGAGAGAAGATACAATAAGCGTAGACCATGAACCAATAGGAGAAGGTGGCATGACTATGGAACAGCAACATAGTGCACAAAGGTTCTGGGGTGACTTCCAGGGAGGCAGTGTTCCTTCTCCAAGGTCACCCACTGTCCTGTAATAGCCCCCAAGATTACCCCCTAGCAGTGTCTTACAATGGCCTATATACAATGTTTATGACCTAGGGTAACCCCCCAGCATTAGTTAGGCATAGAATCACATCATATTACTTTTCAGTAGTAGTGCTTAATGCATACAATATTTTCCACTATACAAATTATAATAGAATACATATTATTTAAGGCTAACATATTAGATTGTCTGGTTTCCTTATACACTTCCAGACCTCCACATGTACAGTAAAGATAAAATAAATAGCTAATGTAATATAACAATAACTTCAGTTAATATGTCAATAACTGTGGTTAAAATCAAAAGCTAACATCTGTTGGCAATGCTCATGATGTTTGCTGGCAATAACTTATTTCCACCATGTGACAAGCTTAATCGTACCACGTCAAGCTCCACTTTTCTCTGGGGGGGTGAAAGTGGCAATACTCATAATTTATATATGGGGTATACGCTTTATCAAAAAATTTTCCACCACAACCACTCACAGGTGAACCGAATAACGTTGATCATCTCCAAACAAGGGCACATGTCAAGGTCTGGGTAGATTAGATGGTAAGCGAACAATCAGTTCTCGTAGTCAACGTGTTGGACGGAGTAAAGACCTGAGCGACTTTGACAAGGGCCTAATTGTTATGGCCAGACAACTGGGTCAGAGCATCTTATTCATGTTTTGGAATGATTTTTTAATTTGTTTTTATTTTCAAGTTCAGATCTTGAAATGACGGTATTTCATGACTTTCGTGAGTTCGGTGCTCTGAGATTAGGCCTACTGCATGAATTGTACTAGGGTTGTACTAGGGTTGCTCGATTCTACAGCCACCGCGAAACTTTATGGGTCAGATGTATTTGGCTGTCATTTTATAGATATCATTTTATTTCGGTACCCATTTTGTCCAGTTTATCGCTTTGGAAATGGGTATTTCCAATACAGTATGACACGAGACAGTTGTCACGCAGAAGATCACTGAACTATTACTTGACACCAGTTAATATTTAACTGGCGTCAAGAAAAGTACAAAGTCAGTCTTTTAGGGCATTCTGGATCGTAAACTTAAATTATACTTTACTGTAAGTAATATGAACGTTCCTTGCAGAAAATCATTGAACATCTGTAAAACACACCCTTCCTCCGTTCCCCTCGATATCCATAAACACCGCAACAGAGCGCATTGGTTCTCAGTATCTACGCAGGAGAAATGGGAGCACTCCGAATAATATACCAAGTGAGTACAGCATTGAAGTGCTCGCCATTTGAATTGCCCTTGAAATTCAACAGTCAATTTCGCGTTAATTTGTTAATCTGGGTTTTACTAATCGGGCGCTGTTTCATATTTATCTCACTTTTTGTGTTTCAACTTTTTAGAGGTCAGTCTAGTAGTTTCACTGTGACTGTGCTATTGCATTGATATTATAATTTTACTACGGTTGTAGCCTAAAAAAGCGTAAAATTTGACACGAGTATGAGTTAAGTTATACATACTACATATTACAACATTAGAGAAGCCTGGTTTATATTAAACTATGTAGCCCTCTCTGTCTTACCATTTTAAACTTCAAATAAATGCTGACAATTATCTGAGTTGTATTTGTGATCTGACTACAACAGACTCTGTAGTCATGGCTCGTTTAACAGGAAAACAATGTCTAATCAGAAACTAGCTTACTTGTTTCATCGTGTCCACGGTGTTAAAAACACCTTGACAGACAATGTCCAACATCTTGGGACAGCATAGCATACATAGAGCATCACAAATTACAGGATTTCTGCCAGTAATTGTGAAGTTTACACAAAATAATAGTGCTACAATGACTTATTACAAACAACTTATAACAAATGTATAGAAGCCATATTTGTTATTTTAAAATCTGTATATTAGATGGAAGTTATCTTGTCCATTGTGGTGAATGGAATATGAAAATTAGTGTGTGTGTGTGTGTGTGTGTGTGTGTGTGTGTGTGTGTGTGTGTGTGTGTGTGAGTGTGTGTGTGTGTGTGTGTAAGAGAGAGAGATATAAGAATGCACATGTATCTGGGCTTGATTTTAATCATCTGTATGGTGATTAGATTTTGATTGTCTCTGCAGTGACCTTTGCAGTCACAACACACAGGATTTAAGGTCCTGATTTAAGAGTGAAATGGAGGCTGAAACTGACATGCAGATCAATACAGAGGTAGCGGATACCTCACCGAGCTCACAAGAGCTGACAGGACAGGAAGAAAAGGAAAGTGAAAGTTTCAAAGGACATGACGGTGACAATGCAGATATTCTCATGATGGATTTGGAAAGCAAAGAGCCTGCAGAAGAAAAAAACCAAGACATCAACAATGCAGCCAAACCAGATACCAAATTAAACCAGGAATATGACCAGAGAGACAAAATCAGTAGTGAAAACAGTGAGTATTTTCAATGAAGCATCAACAATCTGGAAATCTGTTGAGAAATTATTCACTATGATGTTTATACTCTGTCATCTATTTAGCACGACAGAACAGAGAATAGAAAAGAGAAAAGAGAGAAGACAACCATTTTGTTTGATAAAATGGATGTCAGACCATAAATATGGGAAAGTTTTGCAATGATAAATTTGCATTGTTCTATAGCAGTAATAACAAAAATATGATTTGCCATTTTTGACAGAGTTATTGGATGGTATATACCATGGAATGTATCTAAGGTTGTGCTATTTAGTGTTTGCTTTTTTTTTTTAGTGATGACGTCTGGAGAGCAGAAAATCATTGAGCCAACTATGGTGCTGATTGGAAGCAGGAGATCTGTGAGGAGAGGGTCTGGAAACATCCTGCTGGGCAGAGAAGACTCTCCACCCGATGCCAGTGAGCCCTCACAGAAAACAGCTAGGAGGTGTGAGGTGTCTGCTCGCTGCTTCTCTGTGATTGACATGATGGGTTCATTGGATGCTGAGCTTTCACAGGACACAGCCGATCATCACATGCACCGCTGTGCGTCTCTGTGTGAGGAGGGAATCCACGCCTTCCTCCTGGCTGTACCCCTAGGTGCGCTCACAGATGAAGACAAGGCTGGAATGGAGTGGCTCCGAAGATCATTTGGAGAAAGAGCCCTGGCCTTCACCATGATCCTCTTCACCTATGAGAGGGAGGAGGAACAAGACACCATTGTGGACGATCTGAAGAACAATACTGTTCTGGAACAGCTTCTTGAGAAGTGTGGAGGCAGGTACCACACCTGCAGCAATGCTATGAGCAATCCATCTGAGATTGCTGTACTGCTGGAGAGGATAGACAGCATGCTGTCAGAAAACACACAGAGGTGCTATACTTGGGACATGTGCAACATAGAGAAAAGAGAGAAGGAGCAATCGCCACCTCCAGTTGAGCACTGCAGTGAACCAGATGGAGGGAAACCTGTATCAGGTAACCTTCAACAGATGTGAATTATTGAAATACGTAAATAAGAAGTAAATTGATATTACATCTTTCTCTGAAGAAAGAGAAAGCGGAAATGTTTTTACATTACATTTTAAATGATTTTACTCTTTTTCTTTCCTCTTACTCAGCAGGAGATAATGGAGAACATTCAGACAACAATGAACTTGAAGACAAGGTAATTATATGCAATATAGCATTACTAGTTGCTTAATATTAATCCCCATAAACATGCGGTCCAGTATATTCTTGGATTCATTCATGACATGCTACAAATGCGATGCTCACACGTCTCACTGTGGCAGGGGTTTGTACAGCATTTGCATTACCTCACAGGTATTTTTTGGCTCAGACCATAAGCTTTCTCTGCACCTTCCATCCTGATACTCATTGTCTCCACACCAAGCTAAGAGGAACTAGGCTTTTTAAAATTACATAGTCAAATTCACTAATCTTATATTCATATCATAAATCAAACATCCAGAATAGAATGTATTTGTATTTGTAAATGCATTTTGATGTTGGTGTGTTCCAGTCCATGTGCCAATTAAATAGTCCAAACTTTGTGTCCGCTACTTGGTTTGCAAACAGTGAACTGAGTTGTCAACACATTGTTCAATTTAGTGCTGTTAAATTTAGTAGTGTATATTCTCACATACTTGAGGAATGGTCTTTAAAGAATTAATTTAGATTAGAATTACTTCATATAAACCGTTTATTTCCCCACAAGAGCGCCTGAGAACCCATTCCAAAGTGACGTATTACGCTCAAATTCTAATCATGTGACCTTAATGCCATCATAACTACAATTTAAGCAATGCGACAGAAATTGATAAAGGTAAAAAGTAGCGGCGGAATCATTTTGTCACATACGAATATATACGATGCCAACGATAACTGGGAGTCCATAGTCTTGGAACAAATCGGCTTTGTTCCACCAAAGGATATAAGGGAGGGTAGGTTGGCCAAGAACTTTTTTTTTGAGTTTTATTTCCAGTCATTGTCAGCGTGACTGCACACAA
The DNA here is from genome assembly GCF_013368585.1 of Megalops cyprinoides. NCBI lineage: Eukaryota > Metazoa > Chordata > Actinopteri > Elopiformes > Megalopidae > Megalops > Megalops cyprinoides. The sequence continues at coordinate 7,112,960 of NC_050601.1, read as the reverse complement.
CCAGGCCTTTAAACACAGTGTTCTGAAAGTCAACATCAATTGGATAATATAGCCTTGGGTCAAACCTCTTATGATAGCAATGACTGATTGATATTCAATTGAAAAAAAAAATGAAAGAACCACATAAACCTTTTTCTACTACAGGAAAACAGTCATTAGTATTGTTTAATCATCTGTTTTATAACACAAAGTAGGACGTTCCCTGGTATCCAGGCAGAATTCAGCCATATAATCATCTCTTTTAATGTCCATACATGTAAAGGCAGTTCATCATCATTATTACCATTACAATATCATCTGCTTAATGTTCTTGTAGTGCTCAGCTGCTTATCACTGAAGCACTTGCACCATTTCTTCTATATTTTTGTAAACAAACAATCCCAACTGACAAGCACTGTCAGCTTGAGTGATACCATACTCATAATGGTCACTTTAGCTTTTTCAGTTTTGACTATGGGGTTTTTTTCCCATCTGTTGAGAGTTTAGTGGAACTGACATTTGACAGTTATTGATGAAATCCTGGCAAGTCTTACTATACCAGATAAATGCAATTTGGACTTCCACTGAAACAAAAGGACAATATATAGGCTTGTATTATAGCTAATAAATTGCCACTGGACTAGTTCACCATGTTGAAGATATGAGTGAGGTGGTATAATTATTGCACTTATTCTAGTACAGTGAAACATGAGTCTTTATGAATGTTTATTCAATTAAGTATGACATGCTGTAATTGGTTCTCAAGGCTATGCTGAGTGAAAGTCACGAGCCATTGGAAGAACTATCAAAGACACGGCACAAGGACACAGAGGTGGAAGAGCTGATGCACAGACTTCACCTTGAAGATAAGCATCACGCTAAACTAACAACAGCCGATTTTCTCACAATCAGTTCCTTGTCACTCCACCAACATGAGCCCCAGGAAGAGAAGGAACTAGCTTTTGCTTTTTTGCAGAAGTTGTTGATGCTGGACTACAGAGCCAGATACACTACCATCAAACATGAGATCCATGGAAACGCAAACATTGCTTCTGAGACTGTAGGAGCAGAAGAGAGTGCTTTTAATGCTCTTTTCAGTAAAAACCCCCCAACTGATAATCAGGCAGATAAAAACACCCACATTCACCCAATGGATATTCAAATGGCTGTGTTTCATTGTGCAGACAGCTTCCTTAAGCAGTACATGGTTACTAAGCTGTCCTTGTGTCAATATGCTCTACCGCTGCTGGTGCCCAATCCTTTCACTCCAGAAATTGAGTGCCCTCTCTGGACATTTCGGCAGATTACCAAGAGCTGGAAGTCTACTGATGTAGACAATGTAGTTACCAGCAGATGCATGCCCATATACAAAGCAGAGACGCCAATGGTATTTGCCTTCAGGCTTGGTTCTGTGTCTTGCTCCAAGTCTCAGCTGTTGAATGGCCTGTTCAACCAACGGCACAGCACCTTCTTCCACAGGCACTGCCCAGGCAGCAGCAAAAAACGTCTGTTGATGGATGGAGTTGTGGAGATTGCTTGGTATTGTCCTGCTGGGAAGCCAACTGACAATTTTGAGAACTGTATTGCGTTCTGTAATCTCCATGGTGATGCAGAAGACAGTGAGAAACAGAGAGAGGTACTGACTAGGGCTGCTTCAGTCAACATTGTGCTGTTACCAGGTCTCAGTCAGGAGGACAGAAGGATGGGTATTGTGGAGGAGCTATTCCACTCTCCCAAACCTCTAATATGCCTCCTTGCTGAGGATAATAGTGCTGTGACTCAGGTATCACCAGGAAAGTTTAAAATGGGCTTAAAAGACAGAAATCAATCTGACATATCAGAGGAACTGACAAAGACCATTAGAGGCAGTATGTCCAAATCGTGTCAGCGCTTCAAACTCATGGATGTGGCAAAACACTTCAGAGCAGATGAAGATGATGAGGATTGCCGTAAAGGAATGGAATGTGCTCTGAAGATGAAGAAGTTATTTGAGGGTATAGCACCTTACAAAATCAAAGAGAAGTTCTTGCCTTGTCAGGGAAAACTGTGGCATGATTGGTGTCAGAAAAACAAAGACCTTTACCGTTTACAAGGAAACGTTGAGAAGCACAAAAGTAGCATACAAGAAGACATGAAAGAAATACGAAGACAGCAAAGAGAGTCTGGCCAGAGTGACTTGATGAAGTTATTTGTTGGAAATTTGCTCTCACTGACATCAGACCAGAGAACGTACTTCCTCAAATGGGTTGGGATCCTTTTGGATGACTGTTCCTCTGACAAACTGTCCGATCTTCACCACAAGTATGATGAAAAATGGTCAGAACTCCTGGCCCTGAAAAAAAATCATGATAAATCAAAACAATTGAACAGCAGACAAAAGGAGCTGGAACACATCTCAGAGCAGCTGAATGCTGCAACATTCGGCCTGGAGCACATCCTGAGAGAAATGGGTCAGATTTATGAATCTTGGCAATGTCAGCCTGGAAGAAGCAAGCCAAAGCTGAATATTACCGCTTTCCCAGAAATGGCTGCAGAGATCATGATATCAGGATATCCAGTTGAACTGATGGATGGTGATGCAGCACACGTTCCTTTGAGGTGGATAGATGCTGTTCTGGATAAAGTAATTGAGAAACTAGGAGACAAGAGAGTCTTTGTGCTGTCAGTTTTGGGTATTCAGAGCACTGGAAAATCCACAATGCTAAACGCAATGTTTGGACTGCAGTTTGCAGTGAGCGCTGGTCGGTGCACTCGTGGTGCCTTCATGCAACTAGTCAGTCTATCAGAAGAGATGACAGCAAAGCTAAATTTCGACTATGTCCTTGTGGTTGATACAGAGGGCCTTCGAGCTTTAGAGCTTGCCGGCAAAGCAACACTGCATCATGACAATGAATTAGCAACGTTTGTCATTGGCGTTGGAAATATGACCTTGATCAATATATTTGGGGAAAACCCTGCGGAAATGCAAGACATTCTTCAGATTGCTGTTCAGGCCTTCCTGAGAATGAAGAAGGTGAAGCTGTCTCCCAGCTGTGTGTTTGTTCATCAGAATGTTGGAGACATCACAGCTGGAGAGAAGAACATGGAAGGAAAGAGGCGCCTGCAGGAGAAACTGGATGATATGACTCGATTAGCAGCCAAAGAAGAGATGTGTGATGTGGAGTGTTTCAGCGATGTCATTGCGTTTGACATACAAAGAGATGTCAAGTACTTTGCACAGCTTTGGGAAGGAAGTCCACCAATGGCCCCTCCAAACCCATGTTACAGTGAGAGCATTCAGGACCTCAAGAAGACCATTCTCTCTAAGAGTTCAAAGCCAGGAGGTGTGACGCTTTCACAGTTCAAAAGAAGGATCCATGATCTCTGGAATGCACTGCTAAACGAAAACTTTGTTTTCAGTTTCAAAAATACATTGGAAATTGCAGCGTACAGAAAACTTGAAGTCCAGTATACAGAATGGACATGGAAGCTCAGGAGTGCTATGCTGCACATTGAAAACAAACTCCAAAACAGAATTGATAATGAAAAACTGGAAACTGTTGAGACAAATTTCCTCATGCAGGGAATAAAAGGATGTTATGAAGATGTTGAAAAATCGATGAAACAATATTTCAAAGATGACAGAGACAAAGAGGTCTTAGTTCAGTGGAGAGGAAAATTTGAGTACAAGATTAAGGAACTTCGTGATGATCTTGTTAAGGGAACAAAAAGAAAGCTGGAGGAGGTTGCTCAGCAGAAAGCAGCTCGTAAAAATTTAGATGAAAAGAGAACACAGTATGAAAACATGCTCTTCAACAAGAGCAAGGAGCTGGCCATAAACCTGAAACACAAGGCCAAAGATGAAAAGGAACTGAAGAGAGAATTTGATTCTGTGTGGAAGGTATGGGTTTCAGATTTGACCAAAGGCACAACCTCCATTACAGACAAAAACATCTGGGATGATGTGCAGCGTATCCTGACTGAAGTTCATGAATGTTCTCTTGTCTACAATCAAATGGAATGTGCCTCTTTCAAGGACATATGTCATAAAGGAGATTATTCACAGTACGTGTCACTGAAAAAGCATCACGATCTCAGCAACACAAGAGAAGTTTCTGAAGATGCTTCAGTGAACAAACCAGTGAAAGAGAGAGAATCCGTGAGGGCATATGTCTGGAATTCTTTTAGGCGGTTGATTGGTGTTGGATCACCAAAAAAACAACTTGATCCTTGTCAGTCAAGCAGTGTCTTTACAACAGAAGAGGCAGAGTCAATTAGAGGCTTAATCCAAGACATTGAGAGACACACTGAGATCCTTGTTAAAGAAAAACCTGTTGCAGAGATGGGTTACAATGACAGTTACATTCAAGAAGTTTTGAATTATGTCCAAAGGAGAGTGAAGGAGTTTGAATCAAAATCTACAAGATATGCGTTCAAAAAAGAATTCATGGTGGATCTTTCACTATACATGTGTGTTATTGCAGAGAGGACATTTTCTGAGCATCACAGAGCATTCAGAAAGGCCAATGATGCACTAGCTTACCTTGAGGACAAAAAGTCTCAGTACTATAGAATCTTCCGGAGTTACTGCCAAGGTGCTACATCAACCACTGTGTTTGCTGACTTCATTTGCAGCAAACTGAAGCCATCCATTCTGCTGTCTGTCTATGACAAAACTGCCATCAATGTTGCAGAAGAAATGAGGGCCAGTTTCCCGGCATTCAGTGGAAATAGATCTAACCTTGAGAAACACATCCTACGGTCACTGGCTGAAGAAGAGAACTTCAACAATTTCATGGCTTACATTCACAATCCAAGGAAATATTTTCAACAGTTTATATCAAATGCTGTGAATAAGTACTTGTTCGAAGGTAAGAGTTCCAGAATTCTCACCATGATCAAAAACAACATTAAACTGAAGCAGCACTGTGTAGAGCGTGCAGCAGAGACAGCAACTGCACATGTTAAACGTGAATGTGCCGATATCCATATGTGGCTGAAGAGTTTTTCTAATGCACTCACAGATGAACTGAAATTTACAGAGAGTGGCCTAAAGGGCATTGACTATCGAGACATCACCAACTTTGATTTCCTTTTGGAAAGACTTACAGAAGGCATGGCTAAAGTCATTTCAGAGTTAAATGAAGTGTCTTCCGTCAATGTGGAGATGTTCCGGGAGAAGCCTGATGAGATTTTGATCAGACAGTTGTGCAGGTGCTGCTGGGTGCAGTGTCCCTTCTGCAAAGCCATCTGCACCAACACAATGGAGGGGCACCCTGGGGATCACAGTGTACCTTTCCACCGCACAAATGGAATCAACGGATGGAAATACAGGGGAACAAAGTATCTGTGTATCAGTTTTTGCACAACTTCAGTTGCAAGTGATAAGTCCTTTTGGTCATCAGATGAGAAGTTTCCTTACAAAAAATACAGAGAAGCTGGTCCAAAGTATGCCTGCTGGAGCATCACTCCTGATCACTCTGAGCTGCCGTACTGGAAATGGTTTGTGTGCAGATTTCAAAAGGACTTGGAAGGATATTACAAGAAAACATTCCAGGGAAGTGGTGAAATTCCCACTGCATGGAGGAATTTCAAAAAAGAGGATGCCCTCAAGAGCTTAGATGAGCTCATATAGAGGAAGAAGCAAAATGAGCTAATTTCTTGGATGTAATCCCACAGCAATAGTGTGAGATTACAGGCAGAAACTGTAATCTTGACATATTTTTTCCACCATTTTCATCAGACAAGCAGACTTGTGTAATTGAAGATGTGCTGTCAATGGCAATTCATAATCCCAATGTCAGTAATTTAAGTGACTGAACTACATTCATTAACCTCATCCACATCACCAAAATATCATTTTATTGTTTCCATGAAATAAATATTTTAATTCCATTTAGATGTCAAATCATAGCGTCTTGAGGCAAATCTTGAGATAAGAACAGTGTCTATGACGACACTGAAAAGAATGAAACAACATTTTAATGCAATCTTGGTTTTCTGAAGAGGAAAATTTGAGTGCATGATTAAGATACTTCATTGCGCTTGTTAAGGAAATAAAAAGAAAGCTGGAGGAGCTTGCTCAACAGAAGGCAGCTCAAACAAAGTTAGATGAAAAGGGAACAAATTATGAAACATGCTCTTCAACAAGTGCAAAGAGCTGGTAATAGACCTGAAACACAAGGCCAAAGATGAAAAGGAGCTAAAGAGAGAATTTTCATTCTGCGGGGGAAATGCAGGTTTCTGACCAAATGCATCTGGGATGATGTTGTTAAGGTTTATGATTCTCTTGCTTCCACTTAAAAGCACTGTCCCTCACAGAAAGAGATTTTCTGTAAAGGAGATTATTTACATTATGTACTGTTGAAAAACCATCCCACTCTTTGCACCACAGCCGAGAATACTGAAGTTTCTTCAATGGACGCTTCATGAGAGCATATACCTGGAATTCTTATGGCAGGAGACTGGCTGATGCTGGATTAACAAACGATGAAAACATGAACTTTATGATTCAAGCAATGTCTTGACAACAGAAGAGAATGACACAGTAAGAGGCTTAATCCAAGCCATTATGCAACCGTGAGAAAGGAAATCCAGTTGCAAAGATGGGTCACAATCACAGTTATAGTGCAAGAAATGATGAATGATGACAACACTATGGCAAAGCATTCCAGGAACCTGGAGAATTATCCCATATTTCCCCCAGGGATTTTAAAAAAGAAGATGCCGTCAAGATCTTTGATGACCTCACATCAGGAGGGAGTTAAGATAAATTCTCAAAATCATCCCACATCAGTGTCAGATTACAGAGAAATTTATACAAAAAAATTAAATAGTTTTCTGTAATATTTTTCTGGCTAGCAGATGTATGCATTTCAAATGTGTTTCAATTTCCTGACAAATCAGTACTTTCATATCAATAACAGTCTATTGAAATATTTTTGAAATAATATTTTGAAAGAACATGTTTGTCAAAGAATAAAGTGCTATTTCTTTTTAAAATATAAAAAGTTTAGAAAAAGGAACATGTTATTTTGGTTGAGGGTCTTCCTAGCATCATTTGCAAATGCATTTAATTTTTTTTTTTTGTGATTGTTTTTGTAGATGTAATTGCTTAACATACTCAAAAACTTTCAAAGTTGTTATGCTATAGTTGCTCTGTTGCTGTTGAGTCTTATTTCATTTCATTCTTGTTTTAATTTTTTGACTAAATAATCTATCATCATGAATAAAATTGAAATTATCACATGAATTTCTGTTAGTGCCTTTATTTACTCCTTTCTGACATCGATCAAACAAGAAATGAGTTAATGCCTTTGTTTTCTTCTAAACGTTCTGACAAAGCATTTATTGTTGCTCTTGGTGCTGAGCCTATCAGGTCTGAATAAAAATGAATAGTTGCCAAAGATTTGTAACAAGTTAAGAGTCTTTTCTTGGAGAGGAGACATATTCCATCAGAACCTAAATTGCCCTATACTTGTGCAAACGATATGTATACAGGGGCTGTTGTGAAAGTAAAGCAAATCGGTGGCATTTGAATTCTAGCCCTCCCTTAGAGAAATGGATTGGCAGTGGAATTCTGGGTAAATGTATTCTGGGAAGGAAGTACTGCAATCTCCATTGCTCAAAGTAAGTGGAGACTTACATTAGAAATTAAATAAATCCATCAGAAATTAAGACATTGATACAGAACATTGTCCACCAGTTTCATGTTCATGGTTTATGTAAGGTTGATTAATAGTATACAAGTCAAAGATTAATAAAATGTGTGTAGATATTTATACTCACATACTAATGAACTAGCTTACAGTTTCCCACATAAATCAATATGTGGAGTTGCGATGAAACTTGGCACATATATGTTATGTAATCCCAAGCATGTGAAACAGATAGCACTGAAATAATATAAAACCTTATTTTGTCCTAAGTGAGCCATCTGGGTTTCATACATTCCAGTTTGAATGCCATGTGTGAACGTGCTGTTGGAAGAGAAATAAATCTAGATAGATGTTTTAGAATTTTATTGGATTACACAGTCAGAAAACCGATTTCAGCACATGAATACCCCTGTTCTTAACCGACATTCAGCAAATTAATCAATTCAGCAGATCTTGAAGGAAGTGAATTTGAAGTGACCTTTGACCCGAACGTAGGTCAGGGTTTCCAGGCCACGGCGGTCGGGGAACCTTATCTCGTGTCCCTCCGGCAGCTCCACCTCAAAGCCCTCCTCCGTCACCTTTACTGTTACCTGGAGATGAGAGGATGAGGAGATCAGTGCACGCTGCAAAGGTCACCATAGCTCTTCATCCTCTGTTTTCCTCTTTCCTTATGTAATACCTTTTTACTTCTCTTCATTTTGTATGCCTTCCTTGCTCCTTCTTCAGTTTTCCTGCTGTTTTTCCAAACTCTCCCTACCTTACACATCATTTATACAACATTCTTCTTCGTGCTTGTATCTTTACCTTGACAGTAAGCTTTCAAAGTCCTCCACTAAAATTCCATGTCTCCCCTATTGCTTCTCCCTCACAGTTCTGTTACCAAATTGAACTTCCCACATTTTCTATTTCTCCTCATCCATCAAGCCGTAGATTCTAGGTCCCCTCCTTAAAACCCATCCCATACCCTGATCTCTCCCTCCCTCTCCCTCCATGCCTCCTAATCCTAGTCCTTCTCACCGTGACATTTGACCCCCTATGGAAAGGGTTGTAGGCATCTCTCTGTTCATAGCCCCAACAGCCTTCACACAGGGAATTGCACACGATGACTTTGCCATCATCTTCGTCATGGAAACGGGGGTTAAAGTGCAGTGCCAGATCACTGGAGTCACAACCCAGGTCAATCTGGAACCTAGATTGGAAAGATTAGAAGTGAGAGGCAATGTTCCTTTAATCACAACAGGCTGATTTCTCCTAAAGCAATCCAGCCATCACCAAGGATGTAAGCTTTCTACTGTCTTCCTCTAGTACAACTATGGCCACTATTCTGCCACTGTCACTTCTCTCTCATATCCTATCCCTCACAAACTGAGTCACAACTTATGTCCATACCTCTCTGCATCTTCAGGAATCTTCCCTTTCACCTTCAGCTTGTCTCCAGCTCTTAGTGTCACATTCCTCAGTTCAAGTTCCTGGTCACAAAGGGATACGGGCAGCTTCATGCCTAATGCAGATCCATACAGTTTCATAATGTATGTGTGCATCCATGTGTGACTACATTTGCGTTTATGTGTTTGTGTCACAACTGGGGACACTGCTTTGTCTTCTTTCTTTGTATGCAATATTGAGGTGAATAAAAAACATTTTATTTCACCTGTCTCCCTAGATACAGTCATTTTTGGTTAACAGACACTTTGCTAAACACATTATTATTACATTTTATGCATACAAGTACTTGCTTCTCCCTTCTGGTAATTATGGGCCTGTCTGGATAAAGCTCCAGATTCCATCTGACTCTGTGCCTATACTGTAATAATCTGTAATAATTTTTTTACAAAAAAAAAAGTACATCGGGTCATTGACAATGAATTGTAAAAAGGAATCTACAGGTAAACACACATTTTATGAGAATGAAAGGACATACCATTATGGTGTGGTCTTTCGTGAACAGGAGGTGAGTTGGTCTTCCGCTTGGAGATCTTAAGTGTAGCACAGACTCACTGGCTGACCAGAAAACAACAACCTCACCAAAAGATGAGAGAAAGAGGTGAAGTGAGACAGCCTAATCTGCCCTTTTAAAGGAATTGCCTCCTTCTGTGTCCTTTAAAAGTCACTCATTAACACAGACACACACAACAAACAGACACTCGAAACCGACTCTGCAAAACACAAACCCACCAAATCAGGCCTTTGTGTAAATGGCCAACTGTGAGACTGACACTGAGTCTGAATCCCTAACAGACTGTCAGCCGTATCCAGCTGCAGTAACTGTCCACGTTGGAAAAAAACAAGTCATGTGCTTCTTTCAGTTAAACGTATCAGAAGTTGTGTAGTGCCCTTACATCACATACTCTTATTAAAAAAATAGTATACTCCTCTCTCAATTATGGCATTAGTTATGTAGCTCTATGTGCTCCACTGACGTTTGTTCAAGTAGCCTATACTGTGACAATATTTGTGTCATATATTTGTGTTATATAATCCACTGGCGTTCGAACGCCGTTATTACATGCACTTAATGTTTCTTGGTTTATAAGTCGGTTTGTATAAGGTTGTATGGCAAATAAATACATGTACTCCGAACTAGTATCGCGCTTAGTATTCCGCTCACAATGTGGTAACCTGTTGCGGACTCTCAGACTTCAGTTTAGAGGCAGCGCTGCAAAAATCTGCGATATTATTCGAATTGGCTGGTAGCAACTTAAAACTGACAATGACGTCACTTATTAAGTGACGCGTTGGTGGCGCTGTGTAACTAGCGCCATCTAACGGAGAAAATAGTGCGACACTGAGTATGCGCCGTACGTCAATGGGATGAACACGCAAACACTGTTTCCGGCAAAACCACTGGAAGTGACGATTTTAAACAAACAGAACAACCTGTCGTTGCAGGTGATAGGAGAATTAAAAATGCGAAGTAGCTAGCTAGCAATATATATTTAACATATAGGCAAAGGTGGAAAAGTACAGTCGATAGAAACAGGTCGAACGTGTCCGTACACACAGAAATATCTGTATCATTTGATTCAGGTTGCTAGCTGGCCAGCTTGCTGGCCACAAAGGTACGACATTTTCTCTAAGATAATAGCTAGCAAACATTAGCTGTCTTGCTAAAGGAAGACTAGCCGAGCCTCGTCACCCTTTTCATGAGAGAATATTGCACTTTTGTCATTCCGAATGCAGGTTGCGATATAGCTAATTTATACGTAGATGTTCCTTTTTAACCCTATGATATAGTGTTAACTAGCTAGCCACCCAGGCAGTCAAACTAGTTAACGAACGCTAGCTAGCAGCCTGATGTGCAGATAAAGGAAGAGCGCTGGCTAGCCACAACCCTGTCGCTGTCGCTAAATTTGTGACCAAACGGAAGTAATTCGGCTGATTATAATTATTAGCTAGTTCTGGCTAGATACTTGCTGTTTTGCCAGACACAACCAGATGTGTGCGTGCGCGAACTTTCACTTAATGAGGGCGGTAGTACAGCTAACTAATTGTATTCTAACAGTAATGTAACTGCCTAGAGATAGTGTAGCTGTGTGTTGGTTGCGTCCACTGAGTGTGTTGTTGAAGTGTTCGTTTTTCCTCTGGTCCCTCACTGACAGTGTAATAAACGAGCACAGAATCCGTCATGTTCACAGACATGGACTATGAGTTGGAGGAAGACAAACTGTAAGTAACTTGTTCGTTCTGCAAGTTAGCTGTTAATACTAAAAAAACAAAAATTTGGACGTATTTAACTGAGTGGCAGCTTAGGGTCATTTACAGAGTATACATTTTCAGTACTAATAAAAAAGGCTTTTCAAAATTACTTTTACATTACATTACATGCATTTAGCAGACGCTCTTTTCCAGAGTGCCTTCCAGCACAATAGAACATAACTGTAATGAAATTGTATTTCATTAATGCAGGTTCACTCTAGAAAAGGATTGAATCCAAAATATTATTTCAAATAAATTATTTTTTTAACAACGTGTTCTGGTAGTATACAGCCAGAAAGCAAGTTGGGTTACCTGTATTACCTGACTCCATGTCTGGTCAAAAACCTTGCTTGATCAAGGATAGAGGGGTGGAGTTGGGATATCCTATAAATCGGTGAAGGGTGTTTGAATTTGTCATGTTACCCCACAGAGGGATCCCCACTGTTCCAGGAACAGTGACCCTGAAGAAAGATGCTCAGAACTTGATAGGGATCAGCATTGGAGGGGGAGCCCAGTACTGCCCCTGTCTCTACATAGTACAGGTACCACTCACAGTGTTTTTACTTAATTTCTCTTTTCTCAGTTATGATGTGATGTCTGTTTGGTTTTTTTATCCAGTTGTTTCTTAATCAGTGTGGAATTTTGATATGGTTCACAGTAACTACCATGCAGTTCACAGCATTTGATAACCTCCCGGTGTATCGTGTTACCTGTTACCTGTCTGCGTTTGAGCCGTCGGTCTCCCCCTCTCTCACCCAGGTGTTTGACAACACTCCAGCCGCGCTGGACGGGACTCTGGCTGCAGGAGACGAGATCACAGGTGTTAATGGCAAACCCGTGAAGGGCAAGACCAAGGTTGAGGTGGCCAAGATGATCCAGGCTGTCCAGGTGAGGATGCTAAGAATGGGAGTGAACGGACCGGGGGGGGCAGTCTTTTGTGTAAATGTAAACTTGTGAGACAGATGTCATAGATGAAGGATCTGGCACTAAAATCTATCCTTCATTTCAGCCTGTAATTCACAGCACGAAATTCTGTCTTTGTTTGCTGCGTCTGTATCTGAAGATTTTCATATTGTAAAAACAATGTTCTTCATAGCACAAAATGATGTTAATCACACAACACATAGATGCCAATAGATATAAAAAGCTATTTAAAACATGCATTCAGTATTTTGCCTTACACTACAGTTAATTCACTTTGTAATGTTGTTACTGCTTAAGACAGTAATGAGGAGGAAACTACTCACGTGAGTAAGAAGTGTCACTACTTCTTGGAAAAATAGTGAAAGCAGAGTATTCCCCAGTCTGCACCAGTGTGATCAGCAAAGTGTCCCTATTCCAACGTTCTTTCTGAGGCTATCTGCTGAGCCCTGCTGCAGACAATAAGGAAGCCTCCATACAGTACAGCAGGCCAGTGAGTAATGGGAATAGTGTTGTACCATGGCAGTGCTCTCGGCAGTGTGATTAGCAGTGTTGTTTTTAGGTCTTTTGTGACGAGAGTTGGCAGTATGCTGGCTCTGGGATTTCCTCTTTGTGTAATGTACGCAGGCCTGTTCTGGTGTCGGCATTGGACAGTCCTGATCAGTCCGCATTAACGGATTAGTTTCGGTCCTCGTTTCCTTTGTCTCTGCTTCTGTCCTTTTTGAAAGCTTTTCTGTCAGTTGGATCCTCACCGGAAACTGACATGCTGTCCCAGAAACCTTGCAGTTATCATAGATATGATGACAATGACTTGGATTGAAACGACTATGGAATTATACAGGAGTGTTATAATACCATGTTAAATCCTTATTCATAGACCTATATGTATGATTTTAAATATACAGTCCCCAATTGTCATATGTTGTTCATCTGCGACTATTAAGGCTCAAGTTGATGTATGTGTATTTCTATATTGAATTTCTTTCTCTTTTTCCCAATATAGGGTGAAGCAACAATTCACTACAACAAACTGCAGGCTGACCCCAAACAGGGAAAGTCACTGGACATAGGTACTTCAGGGGCAAAGTGCTTTTGTGTTGTTACAGTCACATACAGTGGTGAATCTGTTACGTGTCACTGTGAGTCGTTCGTGATTGTGTAATGTAGTGTTGGGACTTTTGTGTATTTCATTTGGAGTTGCTGGTGATTGTGTATTGCAGTGGTGGGACCGCTGTGTTTTGTGTGGAGCTGCTGGTGATTTTGTGTTGTGGTGTTGGGACTTGTGTGTTTCAGTATGAGTTGTACGTGATCGCGTCTTTCACTACAAGCCGCCGGTGGTTGTGTGTTGCAGTGCTGAAGAAGGTGAAGCACAGACTGGTGGAGAACATGAGCTCAGGGACAGCTGATGCCTTGGGTCTGAGCAGGGCCATATTGTGCAACGGTAAGACAGGGTGCACACACACACCCACGGTCTGTCTGCTCTCCTACCACATCTCTCTGTCTCCTCCATCTCTGCCTGTTACCAGGGGCCCAGGCTCTGTTTCTGCATGTCCCTTCCACCTGTCTGCTGTCTTTTCTCTGCATCTCTTGCTCAGATTTTTCCCGTGTCGTACATCTGTCTGAGATTTAACCGTAAGGGCAAAGCACATGTGGCATGAAGCATCTTCCCTTACCCCTCTGTAATGCTCTCTCTCTTCGTGCGCTGAGAGCGTGCGGCGTGTCCATGTCCTTTCCGTCCGCCGCGGATCGTGGAGCTCTGTGGGAGGATTTCAGCTGTGTGTTTCAGAGGTGGAGTGTGCTGAAATGAGTCTGCCTGTTTTTCAGATGGGTTAGTGAAGAGACTGGAGGAGCTGGAGAAGACGGCAGAGCTGTACAAAGGTAATGCCCCAGCGGTCCGCTGTTGGCAGGAGTCACATGACTTTGGGATTGTGCACGCACTATAAGAGCATGGAGACGGCTCACGGTGTAGGGGTCCACGACACCCCGGTGGCGGACGTACCTAAGCGGTGAAGGATGGCGTGTAGTGTTACCTTTAGTGATTCCAGAACAGAATCAATCAGGTATTATTCAACACTCCATTTATCTGACTTCAAAGTAATGGTAATTGCTCACACATCTCTCTGTTAACGGTTATTTATTGAATGTCTTGGTATGATATTGTCCACCAGATGAGGGACTACAGCCTCTTATCTTGTGTAGTGTGGCTCTATATGGGTAGCTGTCTCTGGCCTACAGATTCTTTTTTGTGTGGGCAAGCGGCCACAGAGTGCACCTATCAAAATGTATGTGTGTGTGCTGTTAACAGTAACATTAAACCACAATGTATGACTGCAGTATTTAACATTAAGAAGTACCCAGTTTACATTGCATTACATGCATGTAGCAGACGCTCTTATCCAGAGCAACCATCACAGTAGAACTTAAGTGTATCCATTTAAACGAGCAACAGTGTCAGACCAGGCTCACAACACTCCCAGACCAGTGGGTGTGAGTTTAAAACCAATCCATTTGCTAGCCAAAATGTAAACTAGATGCTGAACATGGAAAAATGCAAACAACATAACAACTCAACACAAAATGATGAGATGGCTAAAGGCAGGTGGTACACAGAATGTCGGAATAACGAATCTCCTGGAACTCTTCCAGTTCCCCTTACATACCCAAACATCAAAGGAAAACCTTAAAACATGAAAGGAATAGCTGGACTGGGGCCTGTGGAAAACATGTCACAGGTGGAAATGGTGTAACAGCACAGTGATGAAATAGTAACAATAAACACACGGTCTTCCTACATTGTCTTATAAGCACAGCACGCCACACCAATCATCAAATGATGGGGGTTACAGATGGGCACTGGCAAATGTGAAATGCAGGGGTAATTTGCATTCCCCAGTTTTCAGTGTTCTGAGATCTTTTTTATGCACCAACCATACCAAATCACCAATGACCCTAGCTTGTTTCTCAAGAAATGAGCTTTTCAGTGGCAGCAAACTATGCTGTATGTGAAGATGTCCAGATTTAGTGATTTTGTTAAAACATCACCCCAGTCTTGAGTGCAGGTGCCCTCTGTGACCTGCTTGCCAGAGGCTGTGGGGCACCAATTTTTGTGAGGGGGGGGGTGCAGGGCAACTGAAATAACGACACAGTTCCTTAACTGCATCCTGCTGGCTTCCTGCCAGCACAGAGAAGAACACTTCTATTCCTTTGGGGGATTAGGCAAGAGACGTGATTCTGTAAACCACACTACGACTGATCTGAGCTCTGTAAAAGTGGGATATTACAGGAACAGACATTTTCAGATGCTGTTAAGAATGTGAAAATCACAAAAATTCATAAGAATGGTTATTTTGTTTATTGGTCTTAAGTCTCTACCTGATTGATTTGATTTGGTGGGGAGATGGCAATGTCCTCTGTCTCACCCGTACCTCTCTCCCCATCTCCCAGGATTAATGGAACACACTAAGAGGCTGCTGAGAGCATTCTTTGAGCTCTCTCAAACGCACAGAGGTAAGTTTCCATAGCCTGCCCAACGCTCAACGCACACAAAACGGCTCCCAAAACATTTACATCATTGTTAATTCCACCACTATAATGATAATCCAGTGTTAGGTTTGGGTCAGTGTGTATTTGTGCTCAACCTCAGCCATGTCATTGTTTGTTGTTCTGCGTTCTCTCCTTCACGTGTGTGTGGCGCCAGCCTTTGGGGATGTATTCTCTGTGATTGGGGTACGGGAGCCCCAGGCCGCCGCCAGCGAGGCTTTCGTGAAGTTCGCCGAGGCCCATCGCAGCATCGAAAAATTTGGCATCCGGTTGCTCAAGACCATCAAGCCTGTGAGCGAACAGATTTTAATTCTCAGAGGCACCCTTACTCACTATCACAAATACACACAAACACTCACTCTCTTTTTCTCCCCCACTCACCCACATACACTCTCATTTCTTTCCCCCACATGCACACACAATCTTTGTCTCTTCCCACATATACAAAACACACACATTTAAAATCCGAAACTCCGGTACATTGTCAGGATGTATCAACCATTCCATTTTCAGAGGTTTTTCTTAGGACGTGTTGTCATAGTCATTAACATTGCTTTGATGCACACTCTCTCTCTCTCTCTCTCTCTCTCTCTCTCTCTCTCTCTCTCTCTCTCTGTCTCTCTCTCTCTTTTTCTCTCCCCCCCCCCCACCCGTGTTCTTTGTCGCGTGTGTATAGATGCTCCATGACCTGAACACCTACCTGCACAAGGCCATCCCAGACACCAAGCTCACCATCCGCAAGTATCTGGATGTCAAGTTCGAGTACCTGGTGAGAGCTGACGTCTTCTCGTCCTTTGTCACAACGATAGCCTCCCAATAGCCCTACATTTTCCTGCAGACCTAGGTATCCGTGGTCTCTTGAGTTCCAGAAACACTTTTCAGCCAGCATGTAATTGGTAACTGAAACAACAAGGGATCCGACTTCCCCTCCTGTAAAGTAACCCCATTAAATAATTAAATTTCATAATAGAACAAAGACCTGAAACCTATGGGTCTTCAGGGGCGACTGTGAGTGTTCCCTTCAGTATTATCATGGCGTCCCCATTATGCTGACATGTCAATCTGTTTGTGTTCCAGTCTTACTGCTTGAAGGTGAAGGAGATGGATGATGAGGAGTACAGCTGCATTGTGAGTGTCTCTTTTTGAGCAAGCCCACTGCATATTGGGCAACAACTGTTTACTGAGCAATTTCAGTGGGTGGTGGCGTATGTCACAGTAATGCGGTGTACCCACAGATTTCTGTTTAGTCATTGTGAATGGGCACAACTCCAGAGACGTCAAGTAATACAGCTTTTCCACCTGCTTTACTGTTATGGACAAGGTCACAGAAATATATTTTTTTAAATATTTTTATTTTGTTCATACTATCTAGGACATTGGAACCAAAGGGTAGCATTTTTCTAAGGTGCTATTGTGTAACTTGACATCAGCCCTGGACATCAAATCCCATCTTTAACATGGCAAAATGTTACCCTTTTAACAGACCCCATATCGGATGGCAAGGGAAGTGACCATATCTGTCCAGTACCCACTAGCGAGCCTTTGAGCTACATGTGAACCGTGTTTTAAGTAGTCATCGTTCATACTCCTGAGATATTATTGGCAGCCGTAGTGAGTAGGTGGGACGGCGAGGAACCCATATATAAACGTGTGGGATTTCTTTCTTGGTAGTAACACAGCAAGTCTGCATTTTTTTTGTTAAGGTGATGTGGTTCATAACCTAGTGCTAGTATGCACAGTGGTTGGTCAGTGTCCATCCAGTGACTCATATACCGTCTTGCTCAACCAGGCATTCTGTTTGTGTCTGTGTGTGTGCAGGCAATGGGAGAGCCCATGTACCGGGTCAGCACTGGAAACTATGAGTACCGATTGGTGCTGCGGTGCCGGCAGGAAGCCCGGGCCCGATTCGCCAAGATGAGGAAGGATGTGCTGGAGAAGATTGAGCTTTTGGACCAGAAACACGGTCTGTCTCCAGCATGGCTTGTCTGTGTCGTTGTACCTACACCATCTTTTCAGATATGACCAGGCAGCTCTGTTTGTCTGTGACTGCAGGTGACACGGTTTTGCTGATGACGTTAGATCAGTCGTGAGTCAGTGCATTCATCATCCTCTCTCCCTCTCTCTCCCTCTGTGTGTGTGTGTTTGTGTGTTTGTGTGTTTGTGTGTGTGTGTGTGTGTGTGTGTGTATGTGTGTATGTGTGTATGTGTGTGTGTGTGTGTGTGTGTGTGTGTGTGTGTGTGTGTGTGTTTGTGTGTGTGTGTGTGTGTGTGTGTGTCTGTCTCCCTCTCTCCAGTCCAGGACATTGTGTTCCAGTTGCAGCGCTTTGTCTCGGGCATGTCCCGCTACTACGACGAGTGCTACGCCGTGCTGAAGGAGGCCGACGTCTTCCCCATTGAGGTGGACCTCTCCCGCACCATGATCAACTACGGGGGCCAGTCCCACTCCTACACAGAGGAGGAGGATGAGGAAGAGGAGGGAGGCGGAGGAGGAGGAGGCGGGCAGGAGGGGGGCTCCGGTGGGCAGCAGGCCGAAAACGGAGCCGAAAAGCTGATAGACGATGAATAGCAGAACATGTGCGATCATGCACTGAGGCACTGGCACCCTTCATGGGGACGAGTGTCAGTCATTCTGTACCTACTGAACACTATCGAATTTACATAAACACTAATTCTGGCCTCGAGAGAGAGTACGTGCTCGCCAAATTGGGCTGAGAAAACTTATTTCACGCTTGAAAGATCCACTGTTAAGAGCTGCTAACTTACCGTCTCTCTGGCCACATCCTTTACTGGGTGGGTAATGATTGCGTCCACGGCCCTCCGTTCCGCCCCGTCAGGCTCCGTCTGGAATCTGACCCCCGACTCGAGTATCCGGAGGCTCACCTTCCTCATAAACGAGGTGGAGTGCTCAGCAAACCTCAAACATCATGGCTGCACAAGTGCGAGAGAACGCGTTACTCACAGCCAACCGATCACGTCAGAGCAGTTGCGCTGAGAGTAAGGTTGTCAGTGCCTCCGTCTGTGGCAGCATGCAGGGTGCCGTTGTGTCATGCTCTCCCCTTAGAAATGAGGTCTGACCCCCCCCCCCCCCACAGCTGGTCTCCGTTCAGCTTCACCAGCTATAATTTTAAACTGAAAGGCAGACAGCAGGTGCTGCCAGTCATTTGCCCTTATTGCTCAATTTTCGTAAGCTATATTTGTGGAATATAAATTAGGAAAAAATGTAAACTGCTGTGCCCTGGGAGTCAGATCTACATTTCTTGGGATGTTTATGTTTATCAGCTCACGGAGGAGTATTTTTCAGCCCAAAGGAACTCACAAATAGATTTTGTATTCAGGTTAAACAAACGCCCCCCAGTTTCAAGACAGTAGCTCCATTCACTGGATTGCGCTCCACTGCTGCAAAGGCTAAACTACATTTAATACTTGGGATTTCCCTGACCTGAGACTTAAGACGAGAAGAGATGCACTACTGCTGACAGAAATGATCTGAGTCAGTTCAGGTAGATTTTGCTGCTTACTACATCACTGTCAGGACTGACCACAGTTCATCTGAGTCATACTGGGGTTTACCAGACAAGGGAGTTGGAAAAGTCGCACTGTGTGGCAGTCACTAATCCACAGCAGTTTGTATGTCTCACTTTCACTCTAGTGCAGGGGTGTCCAAACCTCTCCTGGAGGGCCACTTGTCCTGTGTGTTTTAGATCTCTCCCTGCTCCAACACAGCTGATTCAAATGATCAACTCGTTATGAACTCCTGAAGCTGCTGAATAACAAACTGATCATTTGAATCAGCTGTGTCGGAGCAAGGAGAGATCTAAAACATGCAGGACAAGTGGCCCTCCAGGAGAGGTTTGGACACCCCTGCTCTAGTGCATTGTGTCCATCCAGGACGGCCTCTGGGTCTTGGCTACCGTGTGTACTGATAGCACCTGGATGATTGCTGGCTTGATGGACAGGGGGCCAGATGTCCAATATTTATCCTCTCAATTGCCTGCGCTTGCTTCTAAACTGGACCAATTAATGTATTTCCCAACATGAGATGTTGATTATTTTAAGGGATCTTTATTATGTTATACTGTATGTAAGGGCACAGTGTGGTATCCTCTGCGCCCCCCCCCCCCGTTATCCTGTAACAGGTTGAAGGATAAGGTTGAAGGGTGCAGTAAAGGGTTATATCCACTGATAAACTGGAATGTACTACTGTAAGGGACCTTTGATGTATTTATTTATTGGTCATTTTTTATGGGTCAAAGCAAGTGTGTGCTGTAGCTTTAACCTAATGTATGTCTCCTTCAATTCCATTACCGGAGAACCTTAAACCATTCCCTCAGTACCTTTGGGTGTTTGAAACGTGTAAACGCGCACATTTTCTCTGCGGAATTCCGCTCTTCGGCCCAAAGTGACCCGTGTCCGACGTGTGCACAGGGATAACAAAAAAAATCAGCTTGGCGCTAATAACAAAATTGAATGCAAGTCAAGTTCTATACGTATCTGACACCTTGTGGAAAAATATCAGAGGACTTTTATTTCGCTTTGTTGTGGGTGTTTACTTGCGTTTTGGCTTTCTTTCTTTTTATTTGGGCAAGATGTCTTATAGGAATGATGCATAAAGAAAAACGATAATTATTTATAATTTAAGATCAGTCTGATAACAATAAAAGCTTACAAAATGCTTCGTCTCCCATGAGTTTTTCTTTGTTAAAGTACATAGACCTAGCTGTATTTGTGGTCCTGCGCGTACACGTGACGTGTACAACCGAATTGTTCAATCTGCATGGTTTGGTAATGACGACCAGTGTTATTTCAGGTGATCAGAACCGAAGAATCACTGAATCAGGTGAAAATTATTTAACATAATCAGAAAATTTTCCCCACTGGTGGATCCCCAATAAACGCCAGAACGTTGCGGGACCAACATGTAAACTTTGGCTGCTATAACGATGATCAGCAACGTTAACTAGCTACGACAGAGCACGCTCGTTCTTAGTCTTGATTATTTGTATTTCGGAACTCAATTAAACGTTGTTACACAATGGTAAACAGCGCATGTAACAACGTGTAGAGTCCCGTCCATGATACCTTCAATAGCATGAGAAACGAGACAAGCCGTGTACTAGCCCCAGTGGCCTAATGGATAAGGCACTGGCCTCCTAAGCCAGGGATTGTGGGTTCGAGTCCCATCTGGGGTGATAAATTTTAGGTAGAAAAATATGAGCACGTGTCCATCGGGCAGCAATTTTATGCTGTCTATACAGCTTGTAGGACATTTATGATTTTTATTACAAAAATCTATGATATATTAATCAGGTCGTCGGTTAGCAAGGTCACATTTCTCTCCGCGAAATTACTGGCTAGTTAAATCAAATGGAGGGCAATGTGTTAACTTGTTCTTCAGTTAATTTTAATTCCAAGAAGCTGTACGTCGGCTAAGAAACGCATTCGCATTCTCACATAGTTAGCTAGCTAATTACCACATAATTAAGTTTCATTGTTTTACTAGCGAGATATTGCACTCGTGTCTGTACCAGTTAGCTGGTACCCTGTCTGACCAACTATTGAAACACCATGCAGCGCTACTAATATTGTTGACTCCTTAAACGCTTTTTTTTGCTTGTGTTGTACTCTACCTCACGAGTAAGTGGTTTTGGATAAAAGCGTCCGTCAAATGAATAAGTGTAAAAGGTAATATTTTGTAAGGTAGCTAACATGTTACCGGTCGTATGTTTTTCACCTCGACGGTGTCCTGCGTATGGTAGCCAATTGGAACTCGCCCAACACCGTCTGCTCCAATCAGTGAACTTCCCAATACGACTTCCAACCAAGTTTCACTTCTACCCTTAAGTGAGAAGTTGTTTTTAAATCGCGGCTTAAGTCGGCGAGAAGTCTCTCACAAACAATTGCGTTCAGATTTTTTAAAGTCATAATAATTATCTGTAACTCGGTAGTGTTAAAACAAATGGATTTAATTTGTGAAAGAAGACTGTGGGCTGCTGTTGTTGTTTTATCTGTTGTGGCTGCGACCGTCGCAAAGGCAGACAGTAAGTTAACGTTTAAGTTGCTAAGTAAGACAAATATAGCTAGTTGTAGAAGTAGTTGTAGCTAAGCTGATTAGCAGTGTTAGAAGCAGTGGTGAAATTTTACGATCTCTGGTTACCGTCGCTGTTTCTCTTTCTTCTCACCCGGCATTAGTTTTATTAACGCTGTGTATTATTAACACATTATTTCTTATGCAATTTACCGCACGCGTGCAAAACCTTTCCTCCGAAATGTAAAACTGAAAGTTGAAAACCACTCCAGTTCAGGACGTGTTGTGAAGGCTATAAGCAGTACAATAAAAAATTGTGACTACACCCAATGGAAGATTTCGTACTCACAGCCAAGGTCTCTAGCGAAACAAAAAAAAACTTCCACAAAAATGGATTTTCTTATCACAACCGCCCTATATAGTTTCTCCATGCCCCTTTTTCTACGAGCAATATGCAGATGCCCCCGAAATTGAAGCCTGTGTGTTTTACCTTCCAACAGTCACACGATTAATTTGCTGGCATGATAGTTTGTCTTGTGTTGCACCTTTGAGCAAGGATCCGCGCCTTACGGCTGCTGCCGCGCATAACTGAACAGTTTCAGTGAGTTACAAATGGGTGGAAAAATAATTAAACGAAGAGGTAATTCTGGTTAAAATATCGCAACAACATATCAGACTTGATTTGTGCTGTTGCTACCCTAGAGAGCAAGCTGCTGAGTCGTAAATGGCGATTGCTTGTGTTGGTAATGGAGGTATGATGCTTCAGAAATGCAGGCAGCCACGGTGTATTGGGATGCTGCGCACAAGGTGGTGCAGCTCAAAGAAGGAGTGTTGGAGAAAGAAGGGGACGCGTATGGGTACTTCAACGACACCCTGTCCAGCACAGGCTGGGGGCTTCTGGAGCTGCGGGCAGGGTACGGGGAGACCCCAGAAACTGACGAAGTCGTCTTCTTCCTGGCGGGATACCTGGAGGGCTTCCTCACTGCACCGTAAGAATGCCGTGACAAATTCAGGACCGGCGCTGTGTTCTTACCAGGTTTCAGCTGCAGCTGAACAGATTTTTGTGGGATCCGTGCCAGTAACAAAGTTTCATCATGTTTTTTCATTTCCGTCAGGCAGATGTTTAGTCACTACGCTAACATGTATCCCCAGCTGATTAAAGACCCAAAGGTGCTTGGCCCTGTGAAGGAGTGGATGAGGTAAGCATACTCTCCTCTTCTTTGCCTGCATGCTTATTTTTGAAGTACAATCAAAGCAAAATTTTACACACGCATTTACAGACCTTCCTGTCTGTCCCTTTTGCGTGACCGTTTGTCTCCTGTCCCTTCCAGCAAGCAGGACATGTGGACAAGGGATCAGGTGAAACGCAACAAGGCCACAGATCCCCTGTGGCGCCACGCAGGCTTCATAGTGGCCCAGATGGATGGGCTTCAGGCTGGAGCCGCGCACTGGGCCAAGATCAATAAAAGAGAAGTAAGTGTGAGAGGTGGAGGGGTGGGGAAGCAGGTTCCTCCCACCTTTGTTCCCAATCAGGACATCTGCAAATCTGCTGCAGCCTTGCTTACTGACAGCCTTCATCATGTTGGGGTGATGAAAGTTATCGCCAAGCAAGCCAGCGAGCTGGAGGAGGGTGAGAGAGAACTGCATGACTGGATCGATTTGATTGGGTACGCGGGCAGATGTGCAGGGCTGCCTGGTTGTGGTTAGCGCACGTGTTCAGGCCTGCAGTTCTCACTTACCGCAGAAAGCCCCAGGGCAGAGATTGGTTTCGAATCCCCCTATTGTGTTTTGCATTCCCTATACGGTTTCCAGTCATTTCCTCTTGTGAATTGTGCAGTCAGTGAGTGTCTGGCGAGTCAGTGCGGATGGAATTTTGGTTACTTCACATTCAGTTCTGTTGTGCCTGAAAGCAAAAAAAAATCTCCCAAATGGCTTTTGATTATATTTGCACATAGAGGTAAAGTGAACATTTGGTTGCACTAGCATTAGAGCAGTAGAGTGTGGAGACACTGTTTTGTTTCTTGTTTTTGCTCCCTTTTTTGTCCTGGACTCACCACAACTTTAAGTGTGTGCATGTGATTCTCTGTGGTGCTGCGATATGACTGAGTCTCTTGTTCATTGTCCTTCTCCGTTAGCCCCTGTCCATGTTTGCTGTGCAGTTCCTCAATGCAGTGGGGGACCTGCTGGATTTGATCCCAGCCCTGGTGCCCGACGCCGACCCCAACAGCGGGAAGCCGCCCTTCAAAATGCCTGGCATGGGACACTGCTCTGCTCTCATTAAGGTCAGAGGTCAAAGAGGTGCTTTTCTGTTGCTGCTGATTTTGTACTCCGCACAGAGAGTGATTGTTCTGTTGGTTCATAAAGGATTTGGAAAAGCTCTTTTCCCTCCGCAATTTCTGTCTCAGTTTGAAAGGGTGATGCACTGGCAATATCTTTGAGCTGTCTTGGCAAAGCAGTCACCTCTAGTCATCCACCCTCAGATGTTGCCGGGGTTCGAGAACCTCCTGTTGGCGCACTCCAGCTGGTACACCTACGCGGCCACACTGCGCATCTACAAGCATTGGGACTTCAGGGTGACTGAGCCAAATGCCGCAACAGGCAAACTGTCCTTCAGCAGCTACCCGGGTCAGTGCAGGGGCAAAGTGGTGGGTCTGATGCATCACAGTAGTCAAAAAGGTGTCCGTGGGAGGATTTGGAGCATGGTAACTGCATATTTAAACCATGTGGGTTGAACTAATTGATGCCACTCCTGTTGTTTTTCCATGCTCCCACATACTTTACCGGACAAGCTAAAAGCCAGAATGTAAGATGATGTAAACAAGAATCAGATGTGCCTATCAAATACATGAAGGCAGCTAATTAAAATACAACAAAAATGTGAACAAATCACTTTTCCGATCTTATTGTTTTTCATTGTTGTTCTTATTCTCTTTGCGATGCCTGAATCGAAATGTGACCTCAGACAACTAAGTTTTGAAACAACAAACCAGTGATGTCATCGTTGTTTTTAATCTACCGAAAAGAGATTGGCCATTAGCCATCATTAGGCCTCCAGCTTTTTTTTTTTCTCAGAAGCATCTGTTACATGTTGAACTTTTCTTTCTCTGGAAAAAAAATATTAAATCTCAGTAAAAATTCTTTACATGTCTGCAGTGTTGATCTGATATATTTCCTGTGATCGTTCTGATCCATTTCCCTCCTCTGCAGGCTTCCTGGTGTCCCTGGATGACTTCTACCTCTTAGGCAGTGGCCTCTTAATGACCCAGACCACCAACAACGTCTTCAACACCTCCCTCTTCTCCCTGGTGAAGCCCCAAAGCCTGCTGGCTTGGCAGAGGGTGCGGCTGGCACACTCCCTGGCACGCACCGGAGAGCAGTGGGCACAGGTCTTCTCCAAGTACAACTCTGGTGAGCGCCATGAAGCGTGAACTCTCTCTGAGGAGTGGGTTGGTGATAGTCTACTGCACAGAGACAAACACTGTTTCATATTTTTTTTTATTTGTGTTAGCATATACAGGAATTAATTTAACAGTGATATTAGACTTTTTTTATTGGTGTACATGGTAGTATTATAAAAAAAAAAAAAAATACAGCTCTTATTAATGATAATACTCATTCAGGTAAGTTGCTTTTGTAAATGACTTAGCAAACATCCCTGTCCAGGACACTGCCATATTTCTTGTAGATCTCAAAAACAGATATAAATACCTCATATATATATATATATATATATATATATATATATATATATATATATATATATATATATATATATATATATACATATACACCTTGGTTTTTGCAAGGAGACAGAACCTTTTTGTTGACTTTCAGACAGAACCTTTTTATTGACTTTCAGTGTTGCATTCAAATGTATATCCATTTCTTAAAAGCATTGCAGTATTTTAAAAGGTATCATTGGAATTGTTTGAAATGGAGTCATTTTTGGCTTTAAATGGATCACACTCTTGGATGTTTCATTCCCCTTTCATTTCACTGGGACATATCGCGTTGTCAGAGATGTGGGACGTATGTATGAGGCGGTAAGACAGTGCCTGTGTCTGCCTCCCAGGCACCTACAATAACCAGTACATGGTGGTGGACCTGAGCAAGGTGTCTCTGGGCAGCCGAATCGAGGTGGGCGCTCTGACGGTCGTGGAGCAGATCCCAGGGTTGGTGGAATACTCTGACCAGACTCAGGCTCTGCGCAGGGGTGAGATACTGATGGGCATACACACACACACACACACACACACACACACACACACTCACATAGGCACATCCCGTCAGACCCACTGACATCATCCACATACATACACAGTGCACACACGTCTACATTTATCAGTATTAGAGAGGTATACCAGTAGAAATGGAGACAGAAGTAGATTACATCTTCATTACAGTTGGGACATGGAAAGGGTAGAGAGAAAACAGCATGCCTCATCGCACGTACAGCTGAAATGCATCTCTCTGTCCAAGTGCGCACGTTCGACTGTGCTTTTCTGTGTGTATGACCCCCTTCAGCCTCCAATCCTCTGTCCCCTGTCTCTCTCCCACCTCAGGGTACTGGCCCTCCTACAATGTGCCCTTCCACCCGAAGATCTACAACCTGAGTGGCTACGGAGAGATGTGGGAGGAGCATGGAGAGGACTTCTCCTACGACCTCTGCCCCCGAGCCAAGATCTTCCGCAGGGACCAGGCAAATGTGGCTGACCTTGCCTCCCTGAAACACATCATGAGATACAACAGTATGTACAACTCTGGTTTTCCTGGCAAGAGTCCCCATCTCAGGAGAGTTGTTCTAAACTGGTGGGAAGTTGTGAAAGCAGGGGGGTGTTAGTCCATGCAGTCAGGTGTTTGTGTCTGCCTTTTTCTGTGGCCGTACGTGATAACCTGTGTCTGCATTTTTTTGTCTCTCTCGTCTTCTCTCTCTCTTTCGCTAAATGATTTCTGTCATGTTCTGTCATTTTAAGATTACAAGAACGACCCCTACGCCAAAGGTGACCCGTGCAAGACCATCTGCTGCCGCAACGACCTCAGGGAGCAGAACCCACGCCCAGGAGGCTGTTACGACACCAAGGCAATGACACCTTTCACAGCATCAAACATGCACCCAAGCCTCGTGATTCATCAAGAAAAGGGGCACTACACCAATGGAGTTTCATTCGTGCTGCTTCTTAGCTATGAAAGAGTCTGTGTTTGCCTTGTAAAGCCACCACATTAGCATTGTGAACAAGTCATTGCCGGGGTAGAGATGTTCGTCAGCGCTTCTCCTGTAAATAAAATCACTGCCATTTAGTGGCAGCCTGATGAGGGAATGGCAGCATCTGAACACAGAAGAGGTACCGCTAGCATGTCTCATGTAGGACACAGCTGCTCACCAGAGCTTTCCTGTAATGAATGAGGCGCAGCTTTGAGGAGCCTCCCTCCTCTCTGACTGCCAGGAGGATGGGATATGATACTGTATGTCTGCTGTAAACTGGTGATTTACAGTCTACCGTGTGCATTGGTTCAAAATCCTGGACTCTAAAAATCTTTCCCAGCACCCATTGTTCCACAAAGCACCCTTAGGAACTGATTTTACAGAAAAAATATTGCAGCTGATAGTGGGTATTTTTTTTCTGAGAAAAGTGCCAATTTGAATGAATGCAAGGTCAGATAAGGTAAGTTAAACAAGCTTCCTCTACCCCCCCCCCCCCCCCCCCCCACACACACACACACACACACACACACACACACACTTTCTGCCTCTCTTTCTCCCTCTCTTTTCCGTCTCTCTTCTGGACCTAACATTCCCCCCCCCCCCCCTCCCTGCAGGTGACAGACTTCCACATGGCGCAGCGGTTTGAGGCGGAGGCGGTGAACGGCCCCACCACACAAGGCGGGCTGCCTCCCTTCTCCTGGAGCGCCTTCAACCACACCACACACGAGGGGCTGCCGCAGACCTACAACTTCACCTTCATCACCGTGCGGCCCGCGCTCTTCCTGCCCTGAGTCAGCCATGGAGCGACCGGGAAGAGGCAGAGAGGGCAGGAGATTCATGTATACGTGAAACTGTACAAGGAATCTAAAAAAAAAAATCTAAGCAAGGAAAACTCGCCGCACAAATCTACGTAGTGTCTTCAGACGTATGGTCTGTGTTTGAATCCATATGAAATACTTTTTTCAAGCACATTTTGTAAAGGATGTGAGCCTACGTTGGGGCTAAAAAAGTTTAGAGATGATGGATGACGTAGCAGGTTTTTGATTGATTTTTTTTTTTTTTAAAAAACAGGGAAAGGAAAAGAAGTAGTATGTTGCCTGAAAAATAGGGTGGAAAGAAATGTCATGGGATTACTTGTTTAACTACAGAAAATCAATGCAATTGGCCACTGGGGACAAATTGCAATGATATATAATTATGCTCGCTGATACTTTGATACTTTATCTTGAATGCTTAAGGAGATATCAGTGGGTTAATATCATTTTACATTGAATGTGCCCATAGATTTTTGCACCATTAAAAATGTGTGTTGGCCGCAAATGAGCACCATTGATTTTTGTGCAGTTGTATAATGATGATGAAAAACTCAGGGATATAATTTTGGTCTAAATTGCCTATTGTAACTGGTTTAATACCCATTTAAGACATGAGTATGAAAGGTACTTTTTCTTTTTTTGTGATACTTTTGAAAAACTGCATTTGAAAAAAATGCTGTTTTTACGTGAGATTGAATAAATAATAAACGTGGAATGTATTCCTCACAGACAAGTCTCTTCAGTTTTCCTTGTAGTTTGTACTATGTGTATCTAATGTGGTGCTATCCACTACCTTATCCCTGAAGGCTACTGAGCTCCCATAATGGTAGTCTGTGACCAAACAAGATATTCCAGCTGTCTTTAAATCACCAACACTCGCAGAAATAGATGGAGGCTAATGTGACGGATGTGTCTCATATGTCATAAAAAACGTAACCAGTTGTACGTCAATCCTGCAGCTCATTTCCATATTGTTTTGGCACAGTGAGGTCTATTAAAGACCACCGAGAGAAGAGAAATGACTCATTGACGTCAACATATTAGTAAGCAGAACTGATACTTGGCAGTTAGCATTTTATGTGGTGTTTTGAGAAGGCGAGACCCTAAATAAGAAACGCCTCTGTGTGTTGTCCATACTGAAGAAGTTTTTTTTTTTGTCGTGTCTTAATTTCAAGACATTTCCTGAATCAATTTAAAATGGCTGGGGGCACAACTCACAAAGTCTTGGTGACCGGAAATGGTCATCTGACGCTTTTTAATGCTTACAGCGCAGACTCTATAGACTCATGAATATTAAAGTAATTGTTTCTCTCCTTCCTGAACCACCTCTATTTCTCTTGTCCTCGGTTTTAGACATCCCTTTACTTACATTATTTTTGCTTTGTCGTTCCCTCCTCCACAACATTGTTTTTTAGTCTCATTCTTCTCTCCCTTCTCTGACCCTTCCTTGCTGTTTCTGTCCTTCTGTCTGTCTGGATACTCCCAGGGGACTTCATCTGTGTGATTCATATTTTCCTGCGCAACAGAAGAAGTGAAACACGTCTGTTGGGTGTTTGCATTACTGTCGTTCCCTTCTCTCTCTCTCTCTCTCTCGCTCTCTCTCTCTCTCTCTCTCTCTCTCTCTCTCTCTCTCTCTCTCTCTCTCTCTCTCTCTCTCTCTCTCTCTCTGTCGCCAAGGTTGCATTTTTATACTACTTTGTGTCACTTGCACTCGGGTGTGTATGTGTGGCAGTTGTTGCTGACTGGGTTTGCACTACAGCTCAGAAGACCAGCATGGCCACAAGGACGTGCCTCCCTGGATTCACATTTGATCGCCTGGTTAACGACTGCCTCCCATCACAGACTCCCAGTGGTAAGTTGTACTGACAGAGGGCTGTAATCAGGGTGATGGACAGGATATGTCTTTGTAGCTGGTGAATATATGATGAATTATAATAGTAAATGTTGTATATGAAGGGATGAACTAATAAAAACCCCACCATAACTGAAAAATACAATGGATGTAGAATAATTGACAGAATAAAATGTAACTTTTTTTTTCCTTTTCCAACAGAATCATCCATTGTTTTGCAGCCTAGCACTACGGTCCCTTCCCAGGGTGCACCAGAGGTCAGCCTGTCAGTGTGGATCACTGTGGTGGTTGTTGTGAATGGGTCGATCCTCGCACTGTTTCTATGGTTCATCATCTACAAAAGGCAGACAACACGTTCTCACACAGCAGGTAAAGCACTGGCTAAATGAGTGTTGACATGGCTTTGATTTACGCTAATAAGAGTTTATTAATTTTGATATCCTTATTTCACACTGTTGATGGTTGTGCTTCGAGTGCTAGGCGTGGTTTTTCTTTTCTTTTGTGTCTTATACGGTATAGTTATATGTATGTCGTAATCTTTTCCCCATGCTTTGTTAAGGTTAAAGAAGGGCCTTTAAACGTCTTTCTTTCTTTCTCTCTCTCTCTTTCTCTCTGGGGTGGGGGCTAGAGGTGGTGTGTGCAACAACTGATGCTTGACCTTCCTGCCTCTACCACTCAAAGTCAAGTTTCTGTTTCCATCTTTACTAATGTCTCTTGGGACACCCCCCCCCCCCCCCCCCCCCCACCACCACCACCGCCAGTGGCACCACTAACAACCCAAAATACTACATGAAGCCGTTAACTTGGGGGGGGGGGGGGGGGGGGGGGGGGCAAATACACACGAACGATACTTAACAGTTATCATATACATACATCATCATACACATGGTGGGATATGAGGTTATATTAATGGCCCAGTCAAACGTGCTTTGCTACTTTCTGCTGTCAATTTATGCTCTTCGTCAAAGAATAATCTGCACTTTACCTGGTGATTTAACATGTATGGTGTATATATAAATGGAGCTTCAGATTATTTGAAAAAGACGATAAATATTTGAAACTCAAACCCTGGGCAAGTGTTTGGTCAGATGCACTGTGTCGATGTCAAGTCAGTGGATTTCAGACAGATTCAAATGCTTGTTACATCCAACCCACCATGGCTTTCTCTGAGATTTATTTCTTCATAACCTCTTCATAACCTCAGAACCTCAGGTGCATTTAAAAGATTTAAAATGCTTACTGATGGGATTCGAAGGAATGTTTTCGCACAACAGACATAAAAGTTTAGTAAATGTTTCTGGTGATAGACAGTATCAAGGAACATATCAGAGTTTTCTTTCCTCATAAATGCCCTTGCGGTGTGCTGCATTCTGAGCATAGTCATTCTTTATGTCTGTCCTCAGCCATGGTATTTTTCATATGAAGTAAGCGGTTAATATTAAATATGATAAATGTTAAATATGCTGAAGTGATGATGGAGTTCTGTTTTACACACCAGTTGACACAGAAGCCGAGTGTTCCTCCGAGGTGCAGCCGGCTGGAAGAGCAAACCCGTCGGCGGTGGCCGTGGAAACGGAGGAACCTCCCATTTCCTGTCCACACCTGAACGGAGGGCCCCCCAGCAGCGCGAAGCAGGAAGCTCCCACCTGGCAGGAATCCTTAGAGTGTGACGCAGGGAGCCCGGGCGGCACGTACGTGTGTAACGGCAGGAAGGACAAGATCCCGCTTCCTGCCACCGAGCTGGGAGACGCGGCCCTGGTTACCACTAAAACAGTGCAATGTACAGAGTGAAGGGTAGGGGACAAAGCTGCTGGAAATGAGTTTTCACATGTAACATCACTCACCTCTTTCTCCTCATGACTGGGTTTTTTTTTTGTGTACAGCTGGTTTGACTTCTACAAACCCCTTTTTTTATGGTTACAGTATTGGGTCAAGAGCCAGTGTTGGCAAAAAAAAAAGCACAATTGGTGGCTCAGGTTGAGCTGAACTGCTTTTTTTTTTGTATTTTGTAATTAATTTGTGTCCCGATAGATGGTGGCAAACGACCCTGCTTTTGTACAGAACACATACAGTGCATCCTGTGTCAAAATTTAACTGCCTATTTGCACATCAAATTCCAGAAATTCTTGCGTAAGTGAATGGAAATATTAAACTAAATTAATAACAATCTGGCGTGGATGGAACAGTATTGCTCTTTTCGGTATAGACTCACCTCTAGTTTATTTCTATGTTAACTGGGCTTCGAGGGCAAGACTGCGTTCCATTAGTAATTTCACACCCAGTTCATTTGACCTGTTAACTTATTCGGATAGGACTACCTCTGAGAGCAACAGCATCACGCTGGAATGCAAATTAGAGCAACGGAGCTGAGGCCACTGTCATTTCGATCTACCTAAATTTATGTGCTGTAAGTGTTAAAGTAAATGCGTTCGGGTTTATTTGAAAACAAGCCCCCTTTCAGGGGCAATGAGCTGTGAAAGTGACGTGATGAAATGACACATTTCCCCACCCTTCAGCTGCCTTATGTCCTCCAAACGCCACTCCGTGAGTCACTTCCAAAAGGTCTCTGTCTTCTGACTTCTGATACCCTTTTGAAATGACCAGTTTACGCAACTGCTTACACATTGGAAAAAAATAACAGCGTAGCACGCGGGGGTGTTCCTATTCCCCGTCACACTTTTAAATTGTCCCGAGAATTTCCGCTGCAGAACTGGAGGCATTTGAAAAGCTGCGGTGTGAAACGGATAGAATTCCGGCTTTGCGCGCAGCAGCAAGTGGACTTAACAAACAAACGTTTGTTTGCAAATGAATTCAGGCTGAACTGAATTATCCCGTTTTGTATCAAAGAGAAACTAAACTGGAAAAAAAAATGTTCTTCCAAGTGAACCTGGTGTGAAAATGCCCTGTGTGTTTATTACATTCAGAGGAGGCGCCATTATCAGAAGAGGAACCTGCACTACTATAGTTCCCCTGTGGTTGAATGGCATGCAGGAACTCTGTATATCAGTGGGATTCACATGTTTGGTGTCTGTGGAAAATGTGACATTTACTATTTTTATTACTGCTGAAAAAATGTTATATGGATTATGTAACAGTTATAAAAATAGCATACAATAATGCAACATGATGGAGCAAAATAAAAAAAATAGATGGCAGTTTATTTTTAACATAATGTTTCATTATTTTGCTGAAATGTTTTCAAATCAGCATTGCAGTAGTATACAGTTTTCATGTTTTTGGCCAAAACTGTCAAATATCTAAACATCTCCTAATCCCTTAAATTATCTGATTCTTATTTTTCATTGTGAAGCCCTCAATATTACTTGTACACATTACGAAACCATAACAACCATAAGGCACCACAATTCTCAGTCTGTACACATGCAAACTCCAGCACAATATGAGGCATATACATTAATGTGTGTGAAAAGAGTGAGATGGGGAAAAGGAGGAGTTGGCAAAGAGGAAAATCTCCTGAGGTGGAAGGCGAGTTTGAGAGCACCTCAACTGTAAAGACCCTCATCAACATAGCAGTAAATCTCAAGTGATCTGAAGTCATTGCGACACAAGGTTATACAAGCACTTGCAAAGGTCACTGCCGGGCAGGTTAACCACACTTTACCAATGACCTGGAGGAAAACAGGCGCTGCAAGACCTGAGCTTTGGGAACACCATCGCTATGGTCTTCAGAGGTTTTCTGGAGGTCCATAAACTTTCGCCCTGCAAATGCCATCTTTACATCTCATCATTTTTTAGCAATACAGTCGAAGTTATGCATTTACAGTTGATTTAAGGAAAGTCATACATAACACATAACTATATTTTATAAAGCGCAAACAATAGTGCAATCCCATGAGTACACAAGTACAAAGGAGTATTTTTTTAAGAAACAATGAAAATGAGAACTTAGATTGGGCCACCTGTCATTCCATCTTTAAGACGAAAACCTCATTCATTATAAAGAATATAGAATGCAAATTAAAGTGACTGTTGAAATGGGGAAAATCTATAGTTTTCAACCAATTCAGGAAATAAAAGTGCTGATGATAATGAAACGGTAATGATATCGGCAATGGAACAAAACATTATTCGGCACAAAATATAATACAAGCAATACAACAATCTTTTTTTGGATACAAATATTGATATATTAACCCAAGGTGCAAGTGTGCACCTATGGATGGACAAGACCACTTGTTTCCACAGGCAGTCATGTTGTGAAAAGAGCAGTGTCATTCATAGAATTGTTTCATTTAGAATGCAGTTACCTATAGGAGGCAGGTTTTAAACTGTAGCATACTGAAAGTACAGTGGAAATTAGGGCCAGTATATTCTATGTACAGCTGATAAATCTGGACAGCTGTATGAGGATGTTTCTGCCAGAGGGCGGAGGGTAATTTGAAGTCTCTCCTGGAGCTCAGTGCTCAGGTAGAATGGAGTGGGTCTCTACATGTAGGTGTTGAGGTTGTCCACCAGGTGCAGGTACTCGGGCTGGTGGTCGCTTTGGTTCTCCTCCTTCTCTCGCTTCCGTTGCCGTGTGGAGAGGGTCTTCCTCTTTTCCAGCCCACCCGCGCCCAGCGAGCGCTTCTCCAGGCAGGAGACGATCATGTCGGCCAGGTCCTGCTGCAGCCGCTGGAAGTTCTCCCTGCGGGGTGCGAGACGGAGAACATCACAGAGGTGGCCGTGGCCAAGGCAAGGCATCTGTGCTGGTATAGGTACACCCCCCCCCCCCCCCCCGGGCCATGGAGCATACCTCCTCATACCTGAGCCTCCTAGTCAAGTCTTTGGAATGGCTACAGTGAGTAATGAACCCAGACTCCCTGCATGGTAAAGCCTGTGAGGATATAACCCATCGATGTATAATGCCTGTATGCCTGTGTAGGCAAAGCTGTCTGTGCCAGGTAAAATTGGCAATAAATGTGCACCCACTGCAAATATGAAGAAAACTCTGGACCCACACCCATCCAGGCGTATGGTAGATGCTCACTCCCCATGAGTACTTAGAATTAACAGAGGGGGCGGGACAGCTGAGTGATGCTTGAGAACTAAGCAGGCATCTCAGAGACACTTGTGTTCAAGTGTAAAAGGCGAGTCTGGGAGCAGCACAGCCAGGTGAGTCCAGGGTATTATGTGCAGTGGTGGTTTGGATTTGTGTGCATGGATGGATGTGCGGTGGAACTCACGCTGTTGGGGGGGTGGGCAGGTTGTAATCCTGCCCTGTGACTCCTGTCAGCCAGTAGGTGGTCAGTGTGCCTTTTCCCTGGAACACACACATGGATTCAGAGGTCAGCAGCCACTGCACATGGTCAGTGGTCACATGTGGTCAGCAGCCACTACGGTCATCGGTCGCACATGGTCAGCTTTCACTACAGGTGGTCAATGGTCACTGCACATAGTCAGTGGTCACCGCACACCATCCGCTGTACTCCCACCTCACGCTGCCTCACCTTGAGGTAAGTCTCCCCTCGCCTCTCGTACTCAAACTTGCAGTCCGTCCTCTGGAGGATGTTGATGGTGGACTGGCTGACGTGGATCCGCAGGGCTGGCGGGGGGACATGAAAGGTGAGTTACTGATGTGTTCAGTCACCACGCATCTCCCTGCAGCTCTCCTCATTGTGCGGAACTGGGTATGGAAGTGTGCGTGTGTGTGTGTGTGTGGTCCTTACGCAGGCCTGTGGACTCCATGCGTGAGGCTGTGTTGACCGTGTCCCCAAACAGGCAGTATCGGGGCATCTTTATGCCCACCACTCCTGCTGCACAGGGCCCTGACCAGGAAACAGAAAAACACAGACCAAATGCAGCTCAAATGTCCCAGCCTCTGAATAGTATTTCAGTAGAGTATAATAAGGCACTCCACAAAAAAACTATAAACAAATTAACAATCAAAATATGAACAAACACATGTCACTGATTAATTTGAATCAAGGCTTAAAAGAGTGCATTCACTCTATGTGACCAATTGGATTTGATTAAAGTACCAGTTAGTCTCTGGCTATTGGCCTTCTGTATACTACAGATCTAAATGTATACGGTGTCCTACAAATGTGAACGAAAGGAAGTTGGATGGAATTGTAAAGGCCTCTTCTCTAACTCTTATTACACAGTAAGTTTAAAAGATGTCACAAATGACTTTATGAAATAAAAAGTTCATAACATCCTGACAGTTGAAAGCAAATGAATGGTTATTCCTTTACAAGGTTTATGTGGCAATAAACAGGTGTCCCTGATCACCGGGACTGCGGGGCGTGGTTGCCCTCGGGTACCTGAGTGCACCCCGATGCGGATCCACAGGGGCAGCCCTGGCAGGTGCCGCAGCTGGAAGGTGCCCACGAAGGCCAGGATGTCCAGCGCCATGCGGGCGATGTCCACCGCGTGCCTGTTCCCGTTCCTCTTCGGCAGCCCCGACGCCACCATGTATGCGTCACCGATGGTCTCCACCTGGGAGAGAGAGGGAGAGAGAGAGGGAGAGGGAGAGGGAGAGGGAGAGGAAGGGAGAGAGAGAGAGGGAAAGAAAGAGAGAGAGAGGAGGGGAGAGGAAGGGGGAGGAAGCGAGAGAGAGGAGGGGAGAAGGAGAGAGAGAGAGAGAGAGAGAGGGAAAGAGAGGAGGGGAGAGGGAGAGAGAGAGAGGGAGAGGGAGAGGAAGAGAGAGAGAGGAGGGGAGAGGGAGAGAGAGAGAGGGAGAGGAAGGGGGAGAGAGAGAGGGAGAGAGAGAGGGAGGGAGAGGAAGGGAGAGAGAGGGGGAAAGAAAGAGAGAGAGAGGAGGGGAGAGGAAGGGAGAGAGAGAGAGAGGGGGAAAGAGTAGGAGGGAGAGGGAGAGGGGTGGAGAGAGAGAAAGGGAGAGGGAGATAGAGTAGGGAAGAGAACGACAGTAATGCAAACACCCAACAGACGTTTCACTTCTGACTCCCACATTTATACCACACCGTGGAAAAGCCTTGGAAACACTACACATTAAGCAAGAGGGAAACGTTGCCATTACACAGGCTGTGTTTCTCTAGAATACATGCAGTATATGTTGGGTCACATACAATCCATATTCTCAAAGTTGGTGAATATCACACCACATCAAGTTTTATATCAGCGTTTACCCACTACAAACAGCATTGCCCTGGTGACGCCCCTCAGGCCAGAATGGACACGGGTAGTGATGCATATCATCTGTACCTTGTAGACGTCGTGGTGGTCAAGGATGCTGTCGAAGTTCTTGTAGATGTCATTGAGCATGTCCACCACCTCCATGGGCGTGCTGTACTGGCAGAGCGTGGTGAAGCCCACAATGTCGCTGAAGTAGACGGTCACCTCGTCGAACAGCTCCGGCTCCACGCGGCCCGTCTCCTTCAGGGACCGTACCACAGGCCTGTTGCGGAGAGGGGGGGCCAGGAAGTTAGGTTTAGAAGTTAGGTAAACCTTAGCACCCGGTTTAGGGGTGTACACGCTGATAACCCCTCACTTTGGACCTACCCCGGCAGCAGCATGAAGTTGAGGCGGTCGGCCCTGTCCCTCTCCGCCTTGTACAGCGCCGTCCGCTCCTCCACCAGGTGCTCCAGGTTGCGGGAGTACATCTGCAGCCGGCGGATCAGGTTGTCCATGTAGCTCTCGTTGGCGTCGTTGTGCAGGGTGCTGGAAGCGCAGCGCAGCGACACGGCCGTCAGTGGCACGGCGCACGATTGGCTTCGGCTATCATTTCTGCCACCATCAACACCCCCCTCTTTGTAAAGGAGCAGTGCATAGCTGTCTTATGCAGCAGCTAGGCATGATGCACGGGGCAGGGAAACACAGGGCTAAAAATAGGCATCGATGCAAAGCGTTTGGGTGCAGAGACTTTCCTTGCAGAGTCTCTGCAGTAGTGCGGTGACACGCACAGTGACGTGATGAGTCTTTTGAGATCACACTCGGTAACGTGCCTGTTCCTCATTTTGGAGAAACACTTCGGTAAAGACTTCAGTTAGGATACAGATACATACTGATGTATACTTCCACAAGGGAGTAAAACTGAGTACCTGGGGCTTTGACTCTTTGGCTCATTCACAATTGAGCACAGTGCAGCCTAGCACAGCATACGCTGAAAAGAGGATCTGTGCAAGTGTGGACAAGTGTGAACGCCCATGCGACAGCAGAGCATAGACTGAGACCTAGCCGCTCCTTTACACAAGGGTCTGCAGGCATTTGCTCTACCTGACGATCTTGCCCAGGGAGCTCTCAATCTTCTTAAAATCCGGTCTCTTCTCTGGATCCTCATCCCAGCAGCTCCTAATCAGCATACACAGCTGACACACATGGAACACACAGGGGTATGGTTACTCGCAGTGTATACACCCATACACACACAAGGACATGGTTACATGCAGTGTATACATACACACAGAGACATGGATACACAGTGTATACATACATACACACACACACACACAGAGGGACACAGCTATATGCAGGGTACACACACACATACTCAGGGACATGCCAAGGACAGGTTTAAATACACTGGGCATATAGATACATAAACACAGCAAGACATATTTAGATACATATTTATGAGACAGTCATAATTTGGTTTTGACTGACCAGCGTTTTGAAATCATTTGGTGATAATATAGCATGTCATGACAAACCGTAAAAAACGAATCTTATCAGTTTTACTGCACGGAGAGGTTGGGATGGACATTCATACTTCCTGCTCTCTCTCCAACGCTGCCTCCATGTTAAGATCCGGCCTGAAGAAGGTCATGGAGTCAGGGAACTGCACCCGGTACAGCTTCTCTGGAGAGAAAGTGAGGGGGGAGAGCTTAAATTAGACACATCAGGAACCTTTGAAATTAAAAACAAAATCTAGAAACATGTTGGATAACAAAGTATGAACACCATAATGTTAAATTAAGATAGACGCGCACACACCCACACACACGTACATGCAGGTACATGCATACATGGCCACTCCAGCAGGATCCAAGCAGTGTCTTCTTGAGAACATATTCCCAGAGTGACCACCAGGGGGCTCTGTTAGACTGTCAGTCCAAAGCTGAAGGCAGCCAGTGTAGCAACCTATTGCTGTGGACAGATTGAGGCTGATCCTGTATCAATTCTTCCGGGCCTCAGGTGGTGCTCACCTGCTTGACTGGAACACTCCTTGGTGTAGTAGGTGCACCTCCTCAGCAGGATCTCCTGGGCGATGATGGCAAAGCTGTACACGTCCCCCTTTTGGGAGATGCCCCCCTTGCGCAGGTGCTCCGGCGCTGTCCACAGCTCTGAGAGAGGGTCGGAACAAAGAGCAGCAGGGGAGGGGAGACAGAGGCGGAGTGAAGTGGAAAGAAAGAGCGGGAAAAAGAGCGTGAGGGATAGAGGGATGCAGGGATGGAGGGACAGAGGGATGAAGGCAGAGAGACAGAGGAATGGGAGGGCAGGGAATGAGATGGAGAAAGGGGGAAGGAAGGTAAGGGAAGGAGGGATGGGGACAGCAAGAAAGCGGTGTGACTGGAAGACTAGAATTTAGTAGGATTGGCTTTGGAGGGAAGCATATCGTCTGAGCATAGATTCTTTAAAGTATGTTCCTTTTAATAATCTCCCTTGATATCACTGCAAGACATTAGACTGGGAGGTAACAAAAATAAGAGAAAAATTAAAAATCTGATAATAATCGCATCCCAGTTTTTACAGCTGTTTTTGGACTGGAATTACTGGTGAGTTGTAACCTCACAGTGAGGGTGTGGTACTGGCCTACACAGCCTTAGGTGGAGCGGTGGGGGGGTGTGGGTGTGGAGCTTCTCACCTTTGCCAGGGTAGAGAATGCTGTTGCAGCCGAAATCGGTGATCTTGACCACCATGCGGTTGTCCACCACGCAGTTAGTGGACTTGAGGCGACCATGAACTTCGATGTTGCTGGAGTGGAGGTAGGACATACCCTGAAGGAGCCAGAGGGGTCAAAACACACACCCGCATGCCGTCAGCTTCTTCCATAAGATTTTACTTGACTTTCATGATTCAGCTATTAAAGTGTTTTATTGAGCAGGGAATTAAAACTGAAGAATTTTCCATGTATAGCTTTCTAAGTTTTTATGAAGTTCCTTTGCTATATAATTTTTTTTTACAATACCTCTACAGATGTTCCCTTTAATCTCTTTCTCTCTAACACACACACACACACACACACACACACACACACACACACACACACACACACACACACACACACACACACATACACACACACACATACACACACACACAGTACCTTGGCAATGTCAGACATGACAGAGATTTTGAACTCCAGGTCCATGAAGGTCTCCTCTGGATACGATATCTTGTCATTCAGCACATACTGCAGAGAGATTAGAAACAAACAAGCTCCAAGTTTTTGTGTCTGTGCATCTCAAAGTTCAGCTCCGGGATTCCTGAGTACAACAACAGGTCTATAAATTTTATATGTTTATTGTTTGATGGTAGTTACTTGAGTCTGAATGAAAGGCAGTAAACAGAACTTGACCACAGCCTGTGCTGTACTCATCTTACCCGAAGAGATCCTCTCTCGCAGAACTCAAACACTCCAAACACACCGTGCTCGAACTTCACCGTGCCGTAGAACTTGGTCAGGTTGTAGTAATCGATTCGCAGGAGCTGATCAAGAGAGTCGTACGAGAGGCATGAGAGGCGGGGAGAAACAGACAAGATCTAGAGAGACTTTTCACAGAGAGAGATTCAAAGGGAAAAAAGAAAAATGATGAAAACACCTAGGAGGAGATGACTATCAGAGATAGGCTAAAAGGATTGCTTGTACTGTTATATACAAATATTATCCTTTAATGATACACTCTTTACATGAATGCTAAAGTCACAGCTCTGACCACACTCTTTTTTGTGATCATATCAATAAGGTATTTGAAACTGAATTTAAAGGAGGGACAATCAAAGACAGATGAAGAGAGAGAATGAAAGAGACAGACTAAACCAGACAGATACAAAGAAAGAATAAAGGGGCAAGGGGGTGAACCCCAGTGAGGTTAAATAACTTGATCCAGTTCATAGAGGGCTTTGAGGAATACCCTCCACTAACCTCATACCTTCCTGTCATTT
This sequence comes from Megalops cyprinoides, assembly GCF_013368585.1. Taxonomy (NCBI): domain Eukaryota; kingdom Metazoa; phylum Chordata; class Actinopteri; order Elopiformes; family Megalopidae; genus Megalops; species Megalops cyprinoides. The sequence continues at coordinate 7,072,228 of NC_050601.1, read as the reverse complement.
ATTGGTACACATACTCTCTCGGGTGGTAACACCCCTGTGCTATATTGCCCCCACCTCTCATAAACTCCTGATGGCAATACGCACACGTCACAGCCACCATATCTCTGATGGACTGTGAGATAGTGACAGTATCAGATACAGAGGCTCATAAAAGCCGATTTCTGTCTGACAGATCGGTAACCAGGATCTGCAAACACGTCAACAACCCCAGCTTAAATATAAAAACAAAGCCATGTGTGGAGACTCAGCCAGTCTGACAGTAAATGGGTTTGTATGATACTGTATTTGTGATGCCCAGGCACCAACGGGAACAGTGTGCTGCAGTTGGCAAGGAGCAGGGTTCATAACTACAACGTTGCTCTTTTGATTCATTATCTTTACCCCTGGGCAACGCACTTACCTCACCATTGCCTTATTAAATATCCAGCTGTATAAATGCATTGTAAAATTGTAACCTATGTAAATTACTCTGGATAAGAGTGTCTGCTACATGACAATAATCTGTATTTATCGTCATCCAGCAATTTATATAGGTTAGTGCTTTACATGTTATTTATTTATACAGCTGGATATTTACTGAGGCAATTCTGGGTTAAGTACCTTGCCCAAGCGTACTGCAGCAGTGTCCCAACAGGGAATCAAACCTGCAACCTTTCGGTTACAAGCCCTGCTCCTTACTAATATGCCACACTGCTACTGCTACTGCTACCGCGGTAATGTGTTTCAGGGTTCAGGGCAATCCCATGAAAGGGATGAGAATGCGTGATTAGAATGCATGTCGCTCGGGTCTGTACCGCGTTGAGTTCGATCCTCTGGTTCTCGTTGAAGTAGCCCTCCGTGTGCTTCAGCTCCTTGAGGATCACGATCTGAAACGAGAGGTGCAGTTACAGCTCTGCTCTGTCACACCCCCCCAGGTCAACAGCAGGGACACACCCGCCAGCGCAGACCGGCACAACGAGGGGTCACGGGGGGGGGGTGAGAAACGCACCTTTTTATCATAGCGCCCCCGATGGATTCGGTCCGTACTGTCCTTCCTGTGGTCCTCGTCAATCTGACAAACAGACAGAGAAAGAGAGGGTAAAACAAGAGCGCTGGGGCAAACAGCACTCTGACAGAACTGCAGAGACTAAAACAGCCAACAGGGGGCGAATTATCTCCATCCCAACACATCTCCCACCCACTTATAAACCTCTAGAATCATACTGGGGGTTTACATCAGAGCTGTAATTGAAGTAATGTTTCTAATCACCATTTATCTCAAAATAGAATACGTACAGCAGCACCCCCAAATCATTTAGGAGGAACTTAATTCATAATGCCACCTATACAAAACTGCTAAGCTCCGCCTCATCTTAATGTTCAATGCAGCAGTGGTTTAAAAGCTTCTCCATGCTTTTCTCACTCCTCCTTTAGATTTCTGCAATCCCCGGTGTGGCTGGTGTTCCCACCCCAGCTCTTACCAAGCTTCTGCATGTGCAGAGCTCTCACTCACGCAGGCACACGCCAGCACATTTCTCCAGCACATTCCTCCGGGCCTTTTGAAATGATGCTGGCTGCGGGTCAGATCTGGGGTGTGTTACATAATATTGCTTCAGACCACAAGGCCCTCAGAGGAGCACCCCCCCCCCCCCTCTACACGCCCTCCCTACTCCCTCACATCTGCAGATTCAAGGCTGCGTGAACCACCCAAAACTGGATTCTGTGTCTGTGAGCCACTATCTTTTACAACACTGGCCACTGGATTTTATTCTGTCATTTTTTGTGACTATTTCTCCATGCTTTTACTCTCACACATACTTTGTGTTAATTTTGACTTGTCCTTGTTGTAGCTTGTTCTACTAATATATTGTGATTGATTTAGATCACAAGAAGGAATGCTCATGTTTTTTTTTGGCACCAATCAATGAAGTAGGTTTCACTTGCATCCAGACAACAGTGTATACGAAGAGTGATATAAAAAGCTGCACGTGCGATACTGTGTTGACTGGGGTGAAACTCAGAGGTTTGCAGACAGTCAAGTGAGGAGCTGAAGACAGCCTGAAGGGAGGTCACCCGTTTACCCTGTCTCTGGCACAGAGGCACACCTCCTTCAGGTAAATACGGGCTTACCTTGAGTGACACCAGGCTTCGCTCTCTGTGGTCCAGAGGGGCGACCCGGTCTGGAGGGATGTGGGACCACTTTTTTTGGATCTGCCGTTCTCTCCTGTTTTGCCTGGGGGCCAATTACAGGGGGTTACTCAGTTGGCCAGTTGAAGCTATATTGCCGGTCAGTCAAAACCTATACAAATGACCACCCACCCATATCAGCAAGCAATTTCAAGCAGAGAGATCAAGGATACATTCTATACTGTCAAATAAGAGGTTTGCTTCCTAAGGACATAAACTACCACAGTTCAGATAGAGATAACCTACTGACCTACTGACAGGAGAGTACACCTGGCTGGAATGAAGAAATGTATAGCGCATAAAACAGATGCATTATCTTGCAAAAGGTCAACTAAGACTGCCGCACCCTACTTTTCAGCCTTGTCAGCTGAAATTAAGACGCAAACCTAGTTTTTACACTGGAGTATAAAATACACTGCAGACAGCAGAGGCAAAAACCAAGGGAGTGCTTGTGTGTGTGTTTTTGCGATAGAGAGAGAAAAACATAGGCAACTTTTTAATTTCAAAAAAACAACTATGAACACTCCTTACCTGTAAAATATGAGAGCAATGGCAGTCACCACCACGACAACGACACTCAACACAATGACGATGATGTCAAGGAGTTCCAGGGCTGGAGACACACACACACACACATATGCACACATACCATGGTTAACTGCAACTCCAGTAGGACTTCAGACCCCATCTACTCCAGTAAGGTGACTGACTTCAGCACACATTATTGTAATCACATTACTGTAATCATAGTAACATATGTTTTTTAACAATAATGTGAACGCTGGAAACACTGTCTGACCTGACAGTCTCTTTGTGTGCCAAACATTGCCTTGTTGTAGCAGCAGATGGGTGGATATGGGTGGCTTTATGGGTGGCTGAGTTTGTGAATAATAACAGTTATCCTGATACTACTGATGCTTAGGCAATATTATCATGATTTCTACTATTCATAAGAATATGATTCTGACCTTTCTAAATGTTTTTTTCTCTTTGTTGTTCAGGAAATAGCATGTGTGGATTTTGACATTATCTTGGGTCTTAATGAGCTGTCCTCCCAGTTCAAATTGGCAGTCTCCTTACTGCGGCTTGGATTACAGGGAGCAATGAGGAGCGCAATGGAGAGACTACATAAGATGGTCCTGGATTGGACAACACTCCCGCCCTCTGGGGTCTCCGCCCACCTGTATTGCACTTCGGCTCATCGTTTGGGAGACGGGATTTGCTCCAGAACAGGGATGGGTTTGTGTGGTTGACCCTGGTCTGGTTTTTGGATGTGTCGAACTCAAACAGAGTTTTATACTAGAAGAGAGGAAAAACACCACTCAGACCACGACTCGGTTTTGAGGAGAGGCTAGGCTAACTAACACAGCGAAACAATATTGGTCATGGGGATGCTGAGTTTTAAGAGCCAATATTTATAGCCAAAACCAGCTAAATATAAGTGTAGACAGAACTGACAGATGCTCATACACTTAAAAAGGATGCAGGGAGAAGGACTTACTCACACAGTAATAGCATTATTGTGTCACAGTAATATCACAACAGTCAAAATGAAGATACAACAGACACATAAATGACCATCAACAGTGATGATGGCAGACAGGGGCAGCTCACCTGGTGGTCAACAGTGGACCTGTACATCACTGAAAAATTCACATCTCTGTCCCCAAAGGCATCCAGCTGATAGCGTCCACCCATACCTGTGTAAATATACACAAATGAATCCACTCATGGCAGCTCCTGCTCTAGTGAAGCTGTGAGCTCTAGTGTTCTAATGGAGCTGTGCTCTCTGGTGTTCTAACGACGCTCTGTTCTCTCAGGTTATAAGGGAGCTATGGCAATTACTGTATTGGGCTGTGCAATGTAGTATTCTAACAAAGCTTTGCTCTCTCATGTTGTAGGGGCATTGTGCTCTTTGGTGTTCTAATGGAGATGCTCTCTTCAATGTTCTGACCAAGCCATGTCTGTCCCACATACTGTTTCTGTGCTGTTCATTGACAATGAACCCATCAGCTCTGATAGCTGTGGAAGTAGCTTTGGATAAAGACAGGAAGGGGTTCAGATGAACCCTGCCAATTCAATCTCAGAACTCCTTTCTCATCAAGCCTTTTCCACCAGCATCAACGCCAATGTTGTGCAACCACTGTCCAACTTCACAGCGAGTGTGAGGCCATGGGGTACGATCACTGCAAGCTGTACCACTGAAGGTGACGTTCCGGAATGGGTTAATTTTCAAGATTTCCGCCATCTCGCTGCCTTCACCACGGCGTAGGGTCTCTCTCAGCACATGACCAAACAGCAGCACCCCGTCATGATACCCAGCCACATAGTCATTAATCTCCCGCAACTGGAGACAGAGGGGCACAGAGGAGACACAGGCAGGCTGTCAGTCAGGCCTCCAGAGGGGTCTACAGCCCTACCGGTGGCCCAATACAGAGCCAGCTGTAACATTCTGAGGCACAGTCAGGACTCTGAGAAGGGGAAAGTTGGAGACTGAAGTAAAGAGTTCAAATTGATTCATTTAAACATTAATATTATCATCATTATTGCTGATTTTATTGGTATTATTTTCTTGCTCCACATACACAAGCACCACCACTTCCTGTGTCAGGAAAGAGGAAGAGGAGCATGGATAGGGATATGGGAAGAAATGGAGGCGTGAGCAGAGAGTGGCGTGAGCGACGTCTCACCGTGGCATTCTCCGCCCAGCCATCTGTGTAATTCCTGATGTCAGGCAAGGTGACAACCAGCACATTCTCCATGGCTTTGATCGCTGGTTCACCACTATGATAGTCATGGCTGACGGAGAGGAAAGCACAAGTAAGACCAGAGGTGCTGCTAGTGATTTAATCGCAAAGAATGCGAAGAAAGTTGGTCATGTTCTGGTGTGCACTACCAGATTAACTTAATTATTTTATTATTATGATTATACTTAATTAAATTAATGGAACTCTGCAGAATGGTGCCATCATGGTGATCAGTTGTAAAAAAATTTTGTTTTTGCAGTCACCGGTACAGTCAGCTAAAATATCCAAAACTGCCCGTAGAAGGCTGTTGTGATCAGAGGTGGCCCAGGCCAGAGGTACGGTAATCGAACTGTCAAAATAACACCGGGTGAAAACCCTACAAAGGTTCCACTCTGCAGTGCTGACACCAAAAGGACTGTAAAGTAAGGAAGAGTAAAGTAACACAAAAGCACTGACTTGTAAAGGTCGATCAAAACGAACACAATTTCAGGGTCTAGAGGAGGAAGTCCATTTGTCAGATTGGCGATGTAAGCAGGAGTCGCACAGAGAATGAACACTGCAAAAAGAGACAAAAATCCTTTATGCGTGTGTGTTTGTTTGTGTGTGTGTTAGAAAATGCCTTGTTTGTTATTACGTGAATAACAAAGTGCATATACTCATTTAATATGAGCATATTTATAGGGGAATGCAGATCTAATAATTGTTAACTCCTCTGTTAACAACACAGCATTGCATAGTATGTGTCTGTTCTTATGTAGTCCTTGACCCCTCATTTGAGGGGAACCACACTAAGAAATGGTCCATTGATATTAACTGTTGTCTGCTCTCTGACTTCACCCATAAAAATATACATTTTCTGCCATTTTACTCTCTATTGTCAAAATATTATAAGTAGCAAGAAGTGTCATGTTCTGTTCTTTTTCCAAGCTTTTATTTTTATTAATTATCGATGCTATGAAACATGGAAACAAGCCTTTTTGGCCTGAAATATTCACAGCGAATGAAATATTCACATTTCATTCGCTCTCTTTCCCAAGCAAGAAGAGAGGCCGTTCATTCATTCATTCATTTCAGTGATTATGAGCTGAGTGGCCATTGAACTAATGTAAATTAGCTCAAATTACTTTGAGCACAAGGCATTTACTTGTGAACGAGGCGACAAAATCCGTAAATGAACTAGGCGCAGTTCTAACTGCTCCTAAGAAACTGAAGGAGGGCTGAAGAGAGGAGGAGACGGGCGTTACGCACAGTTGCTTTTCCTGCTTTTGCACGTTAAGAATGAGAGCAGCTCCTCCTCTCCACGAAGCACTGTCCGGTTTACCGTGCCTGGGAAGACAGCCGACGCCGCCTCGAGAGAGTTGATATACCTGGGAAAGCAGCAGAGAACAGACGAAGTGATGTCAGCTCACACAGGGCAACCAACACTGTGACGCTCCAGCAGAGGACACTGTATAACCTTCAGCGAATAACCAGGCATGCTGCCCACGAGCAAACTGTTTTATACAGTTATACATCAAGCATTATATTCATATGGAGGTTTATATACCACCCTACAGCCAATCCTCTCTGTCATAAAATCATTTTTTAGCTTCAAAGAGAGATTAAACAGACCAGAGATCATATCATCAATGACATTTCTGATGTCGCTGCAGCACAAGGCAAATCAAATTTGTTGCCAATGCCTTTCTGCAATGCATGTTCTCACCAGAAGCAGTCTTCTGTGTTCTCCGGTTTCTTGTAGACGTACGCAGACTGCCAGTGTGGCTTGAGTCCATCATACTCGAATTCCCAGAAATAAGCAAAGAAGTCCGAGACCTTGCGAGCAGGGGGTAGCAGGCGGGTGAGGTTGGCCTTGTAGTCACATGACAGCCCAAAGCTGCCAGCTGAGATAATGGGTATGCTCAGAGTCAGCCCGATGTCCCAGCTGTAGACACACGGTCAGGGGGTTATAGACTGGTTATATGGTTATACAAAGTCTGAATTTTCAATGCTTGTAGGTAAACAACATTGCGACTGATACTGTGTGTCAATTAATGATACTCATCATAGCAAAGGATATCTGCACACTACAACAAAAAGGAGATGTGACACAACAGTGGAGGCAACACAGAGGAGAGAACTGGAGAAAAGAGAGAGAGAGAGACAGAGAGAGAGAGAGCGAGAGACATACAAGAAAAAAAAAGAGAAAGTGAGTGAGACACAGGGAAAAGCCAGAGAAAGAGAGAGAGACACACACAGGAGAGAGAATGTGAAGATATCACTCTACTCACTCTACCAGCTGGAAGGTGGCATAAGTACACGAGGGTCCCAGCATGGCACACCCCACCTCATTCCTGTCCTGAGACACAGATTGAAAAGAGGCTGGAGAATGTTGCAGAGACACTACATACAATACACTACATTATTGTCATTTGGCAGATACTCTTACACTCTTAGTGACTTACACAGACTACAATTTTTACAGGTTATCCATTTACACAGCTAATTATTTACTGAGGCAATTAAAATATTTTGGTTACAAGCTCTGCTCATTACTACTATACTACACTACCAGAGGCAGAGGGACATTCATATATTATATAATCTTTGACATTAAACAAATATTCCTGTATGTTCTTCATTCCTGATTGACATCACCAATGCTTAGTCCCTGTTCCTGATCCAATCGGCACACCCCAAGGCTCTCAGTCCCAGTAAAGACTAACAGTAAAGTTAGCTTGCCCAGTAGAGGCATGTACTCTGTACTGACCCAGAGTACTCAGGGTCACGAAAACTGCCCTTTTTCCCCCCGTGTGACCGCCTTCTGATTAGTTTGCACTTGGTTATGTGACAGTGAAGTGCGGATACTGCAAGTGGAGCTACTCCTGTGTGCGCACCAGTCAAATGACTTTGCAAGTCTATGCAGTCAATAGAAAATTGGGGAGGTGAAGACAGAACCACCTAGTTTGAGGTCAAAGATGCTAGTTTCTTTGTAGCACCGTACCTGTGCTGTGTTTGTGAATTTGTTAACTTGTGAGTATGTGTGTGTGTGTGACTGTGTGTGTGAGTGTGTGTGTGTGTGTGTGTGTGACTGTGTGTGTGTGTCTGAGTGTGTGTGTGAGTGGGTGTGTGTGTGCTGGGGGGGGGGGGGGGGGGGGCATGACAGAGGATGATGGGTAGAGATCGTAGCTGTACTCACATGAAGGTCCTTCAATATCTGAACCCCCTCACATGTGCTGCTCCCACAGCCCTTGCGCCGGTACAGAGAGGTGTTGAAGCCGCTGTAGCTGGCCGTCAATGTGAAGTTCACACCTTAACACATATTAGTCATCGGGGCACAAACAGTTGGAGCAGTTACTTAGTCAGCCATCTTGCAAGTTATATTAGGTTGGAACATCAATTTTTGTTATAAATTGTTCATTACATCAGTGCATATCACTTGTTGATAGTAATTTCTCGTGAATCAAACAGTACAGTCATAATTTTAATAACCAAAACAAATGGAGTAATTAAACTATAAAAACAATTTTGCTGTCGGCTTCCTGGTTTTCTCTACCACAGACAAATTCTCCTTTTACCAGTTGTTCATCTAACAAAACAGGGTTTTTTTTCTGCGTGTGTTGTTTTACAAACACAACGAAGTGATATTTTTGTTTCATATCTAACATCACAGCATAAATTCCACAGAAAAAGTATGTATGTTTTAATCCCTTTCCCATTTCAGAACTGAGAATCCGAGAGGGTTCCTGAATATGTCAGTTTGGAGAACATGAACATTTTGGGAATACTTATATTTCGATATCTGTAGTGGTGCTGAAGTTGGCCAAAAAAAATAAATAAATAACAAATGAAAATTCGCTTGACCCACTGTCTAGCACCTGCGTTACGGACTTTTTTCATTAGAAACAAATGAGGTGCTACGTATGATGGTAAAGCTGCAGCTGGTCAAGGTCGTCGTGCCATTTTAAGTTGATAATTACCAGGTCAAGACTCCAAGGAGAAGTATATCATAAAATTAAATAAATAAGTAACGGATGTTTGTGCTCAGAATGTCCCTCGAAATCAAATAACATTGCAAATCTTGCACTATTTGCTTGAAATTTGCTACAGTGGCAGTTACTGCTTGATGTCAATTTCTTCAGACAGGGAGCTACTTTTGATGAGAAAGGGTGTTTGATGAAAATGACGGTTGTTACCTGCTGCAATGTTGAGTCCAGCATCTGTTTTAATTGCTTTTTCCACTGCCTTCCTCACATATGCGAGACGCCACAGTGAAACATCGTCCTCCAGCAGCACCACGTTCAGAGTATATTTCGATTTCAGGCACTGGTTCGCCAACAGACCCTGGATCGCAACTGCGAGAACAGAACCGACGCACAACCAACGGCCGCCTAACATTTTTTAATCCTTAATTTGTAGTGTACATCAAGACAAGATATCACGTTGATGGCAGTGTCAGTGTAAATTTAAGACCAATGATAACAGCGAATCACACTCGCATCAAAGCGATTCAAGAGAAAACACAGATATTCGTATGAATTTACAATATGTGTAGCGTTGAAAATGATTTGACCTCCCTGAGCCAATGTCGGCTTAAACCGTGGCTGCAATTTGTGCCGTCAAAATTAAATTAAAATAAATTTTAAAAATGTATACATATCACATCCCAAAGACCTTCCAGGACTTTTTTTTCTTGAATTCAATCCTCACATCTGCAGTTTATTTCCTTTCTTCAGGTGACGGAAATGTTGTACTCCAAAACAAAAGGGTAAAATCCGTTTTAAAAAATCTCCGAAATGCACACACAAGATGACAAATCCAGACGTAGAGAACGCTTACATTCGGGCAAAAACTATTATTATGAAGTTCAGTTGAACCAAAACAAGCAGATTAATTGTCAGCATACTTCATTCACAGACGTGCTCTGATGCTAGTCGGTTTGTTCCCATTTCTTTCCCTATGGCGTGTTAATGAACAACTAGGACTGAGAAGGACTAGGAGGAGGGAGGGAATGACTTAATACATTCTAATATATCCTTTTTTTAATTAACTTTCTGTATATCGACAAATACGTGGACACCGCCAGCATTCCTACAGTCGATTTTCAAACTAAATAATAAATGTTGTTGTAAAACTACCAAACTCACTGAGCATGGGAATGAATTTCTCTCTCTCTCTCTCGCCGTGTGTGTGTGTGTGAATTTGTGAATAAAAACAACTGAATATGTCAGTGAGTCAAAGAGACACTGTTACAAAATCACACACCACTCTGCCATTGACTGACAATCCTGGACCTGTAGAGCCCTAGGTCTTAAAACTCCATCTTATCTTCCTGCATCATGCAACAGATACAGCACAACGTATTCACTCTAATGGTTAAAATATTTTTTTACACTGGAGGTGTACAAGCAGCTACTGATTATTACACGTCTGTTGTTTATGGATGTTTGACACTAGGGGGTCTTTTAGGGGCTTACATCACCTGACTGTTCCAGTACAGCCTACACCATTGTATAATCAAAATTCTGTACCACGTAACTCAAATGGTTATTTCATGTGACTTTTTAAGGGTAATCACTTACCTGCAATATGGATGCCTTTTGGCAGCCAGATGTTACAGAGTTATGTGGTATCCCTATTTTGAATCTTGTCTACATGAATATGATACCCTACTCATATATTGCATGACCCATGAGGAGGGCCTGTGTAGAGCTGCTCAGAGAATCTGACCATGTGGAAACAGTGTTGAAGGGTTGTGTGGGCCGTGTATTGCCAGAGCCATTTGGGGAATAGCCAGGGGAAATGCTTTTTTTGTTGTATTTTGTTGTTTTTTGTTGTATTGTGAAAAACACAACTTACTACTTGTTTTAGTAGTATTGGTTTTTTGTTTTGAATTGTACATTGTGTGTTTGTCGAGTTTTGTGTGGGATTCAGGGATCTGCACTTGAACTGAAATAAATAGTGTTTTTTAAGGATGGATTAAATGGGTAGCACAGAGGATTTCATACATGTAAATGCTAGTGGAGCATGGGAATTTCTGACTGTAATCTGACTTTTCTGTTAGAGACAGACAGATCTGGAATGACGGACAACTACATAGGTGTGCGCCATGTGAAGAGACTACGAAATCATAAGAGAGAAAAATGGGGGAAGTGCAGTAACAGGGAAAAAAGGGCAGAAAATCCCGGCATCACAGTCATTGATCACCAACAGACTGAACACTGACAGGTCGAGGCCGGATAGAGAATGTTCCAGAAACACTGTGGACGGGAGAGGCTAGAGAGGAGGAGCAAGAGCAATGGGGAATCGGGAAAGAATCAAAGGTTGCAGTGGCTGTAAATCAGAATGCCCGTGAGCTGGTGCTAAATTATCTGTTGTAAAAAGCAATCAGTGCATTAAGCACCTTTCCATATACTGTAACACTGCTTACCAGGGACAATTGTGCCCTGAGGAGAGGGATTTTTCAGGGATTTGATGACCGACTCACTGAATGTCCCCTGGCTTTGTCTATTCCTCTCACTTTATTTTTTCATTTTGAACTCTGACCTTTTTCCATTGCTTTCCTCATCACCTGTTTACCTCTCTGCCCTTACCCACCTTGTTTTCCACCATACCTCTCCTTGCTTCTTTTTGCTTTTTCTCAGACCGTTTTTTCAACATATACGCATACACAAACCATTTTGTTACCTCCTCTTCTCATTTTTCATGCACAAATGCTAAATAATAAGCATGTTATTCAACTTGCAACATAAAAATGCCCTGTAAAAATCTGCAGTTACTCTAGATAAGAGAGGCTCATAATAAATAATCTTATTAAATATAGTATTACTGTAATGCACCCACACCCAAGTACACACACACACGCATACACAGAGCACAGAGCACCGTTTTTGATGCAACATATATTGTACTTGACTTTATAAGCACATTCACGTGTGGCGGCAGTGTAGCATAGTGTAGCCAGCTGTGTTTCCCAGGCGTCCGAGCCCCCAATGCCTAGGCCACAACAGTTCATCCAAAGTGTGTTAATTACCACACATAGTGATGTGTTTTTGAACGAGCAGCAGATGGTACCTGGGAATCAGAGATCCAGGCAATAAATTCAGTGTGTTTTGTGACTCCAATAAATATGCCATGGTGGCAGACTCTGTACAAACAATGTGTGGGCTCACCCTGGCAGATTCAAAGCTTTTTATGTGCATAAGGACAGTCCCCAAATACCCGAGTTTAATAGAGGTAGGTCATAAAGTATAGAAAGGCAGATCTTGGATAAGTTATCATATTTTCCTGTTGCTCTACACCACTCACATATGCTGCAAATGGTAGGTTTAATGTGACAATACATCTGCAAACAATGCTGCAAGCTCTTACAAAGAGGCTTTTTAGGATTCACAGGTTTTAAGAATACATGCACATACATACGTGCATGTAAACACACACATACTCACGGACATACACGTATGCATTCTTATAGACATGTACATGCTCACACACACATACACTATGCTAGCACAGATATTGTCATACATGCATACATACTTAAGCAGACATACGCATACACACACGTACATGCACACACACGTCCACACATACACAAAAACACTGTAAATGTATAAACAAGCACACACATACTCACAAACACGTACACACACACACATTCATACAAATGCAATTCTCTGTTCCCACTTTCTTATCATTAAACTTAGTTCATTAACATTCAGTCTGTCTGTGACATTTGTGCAATGTCTTAATTTTGCTCTAACTGGAGTTTGTTTTCTCACACTCCTGTAGACAATCAATCATGTTATTTGATAAGGTTGCTGCAATAAAATCATGTTGTTTCCTCTTCCTCACATTTCAGTCCGTCCTCTGTTAATTACAATGGCAAAAAAATACTCTGCATGACTTTTTTCCCTGTGTGCAGTATGTGGTACAATTGGTAGAGCAGTAAACCCTGGACTTGAGGGTCAGGTAGGCACACCTGTTTGTACACACCTGCATGTATGTGACTATGCAAGGCCCCTCAGGGAGTAATTACAACAAACTATCACCTAAAATGAATTACAGAAAACTTGTATTAGAAGACAAATGAAATGGAAACAATTAGTGATTTTGTGTACCTGGATAAATAACATTTTCATGCTGAAATAGATGTGTGTAGCTATATACTGTTAAAATGAATTAATTGTATTGTATAATAAGGAAAATATAAATGTAATAACTTTATCAGAAATCAGAAATACTAAAAATCTCTCCACTCAGTCTCTACAGATTTTTATTTATTTATTTATTATTGCTGTTTAAGAAAGACCTCTTATGGATTTTAATTAGTGCTGGGTCCAGAATTTGATTTTCACTTTCTATCAACTTTCTATCAACACCAGCTGACCCAGGATCAACTGCTCCAACCGTCACGCTAACACCAAGTGAATTAAACCTGGCTGATGAGCAGCGCTTGTGGGTAGGATCCACCTTTCAAAAAAAAAAAAAAATCCCCAAAACAATTGATGTTAGACTGCCGTCTGGTGGTGTAATTTACGGTTACGAAATAAGCAAAGTTTCCCTTTCTCCCTTTCCAAGAGATTCCCGGAATGTGTTCCTGAGATCACCGCGAACTCAGCGAATAGTGTGGTCTACGCATAATAAAGTTATGCCCAAAGGGGAATTTGTTCCTGACACACAAAAACACATTTAACGTAATAGAGCAGTAAACAACTTATTGATGTTTTCACAATAATGTGATATAGGTGTTCTTTGGTTAAAGAAATCACTAAGGTTAAAGGTCTTTATAGCAAACATACTTTGATTAATACGTTTAATATTTTTAAAAAATATATTTTTATTTTAAAAAGAATTCATGCTTAAAACACAAACCACAGGAAGCTATTCTAGAGAGAACAAATGCTGGTGCTTTTTAAACGATAAACGAATTTTGTTTGTTAATAAAAGTGACAGCGAAGAAATTTGATGGGTTTCCTTCTAACTAAACCTGTTTATTACATTATTAACAGTATTATATGCATAATATATTCACAGTCTCATTTCATGAGATCTCAGGAATGGTAGGGTGGCATCTGAACGGGCGTTTATTATAACTGTAAGGGGATATCCTGATGGATGAACTGCAAATCAGACTGTGTTAAAACTAAAATGCAAGTCATGGTGAAAGTGTAATAGCGAGAAAAGAAACGTTAAATGGCGCGTTTTTACGAGTTAGCAGTGATCATACAAAACCGTTTCAAATCTTTTCAAAGATGAAGACGCTTATGCATCATGCATTAACGTTTTGAAGTGAGGGCAGAGACGGTTTTAACTCCAGTGGAATGTTAACGCATCCTAATTAATGTATAATAATGGTTGTATTGTAATTGTATTTCGGGGTTAAAAGTACACTTGATGTTGTGTATTTGATAGTTAATGTCAATTTATATTTACTACTTTTCTTACGTCACATTTGGTCGCAGTGTTTATTTGAACTTTATTCCAACGCAAAAAAAAATGTTGAATACAACCACTTCAATCAAAGCGAAGTCCTTTTTTGTCGGTAGCTGTTTAAATGCCTATTGGAACGATCTGCACCACAGCTGATAAAAACTTTCAGTTTCAGGTCATAGCTCTAGTACTCTTTACGTGATGTAGCCGATTCAATGCAGCGTCTGCGCCGACTGATTCGTTTAAAATGATCTAAACAGAAAGTTGACTGATTCAGATCGTGCGTTGATTTAATTTAGATAGTCGGCCTACTAATATGTGTCTTGGATCAGATGATGCGTAGGGCAGACCGGCGTGAATACGGTCTCTGTCCGCTTGTGGGTGAAAGGTCGCCGCGAAGACGTGCGCTGTGCTGACTGTAGGATGACACAAGAGGCCTGCGCTGTGCCGATACGTAGCCATCGCCCCCTGCGCATGTGACCATATCGGCGTACTCTGATTGGCTGCCTGTAACGTTCTCCTTGAGAATGTAGCGACGACAAAATGCAATGAGGCGTTCAATGACCACGATTTTTGTCAGTATCGCGGAGTGGCGAGGACGCAGGGATCTTGAAAATGCCGAATTAGTGACAAAGTGGCTTTGATTTTGTTATGACATTTATCTACCAGAACTGCCTTCCAGACGAGGACGTCACATACTCCAGCCACTGATTTAGTTCATTGATTTAGTTTTCGAAGTATTACCTGTGTTTAAGTTATTTTTTAATGATATTGCCATAGCCTACAGAGTTTGTTGTCGTTTTCTGTGCTATATAGCCTCTTATTTGCTGATTCAGCTTGGCATTGCTGAAGTGATTACGTTTCCAGCTGGTTTTTCCTCAGTGGAAATGGATGAAAGTGGTTGTCTTCCCACGAACAGAAACGAACTGTGTTTATTTGATGTGGACGGCACACTAACTCCTCCCAGAGAGGTAAGTTACATTCATTTCATTAAGCGCTCCAAGTGGTGGCAGCCTGAATATATATATTTTTTAAAGTGTTGATTTCATGACTAAGTTAACATTATATAGTTTGTCTTCTTGATGGTTTATCAACCGGTTGCTGCTGTGTTGATAGTGTCCGCGTGTATTATGTAACAATATTGACTATTTTCGACACAGCCTCTTATCCCAGACCTACAGTGGCAGAAAGTATTGTCAGTTCTGCATTTTCTGCAATTAGTTACCGCGGTGCATTGAAGTGTGATTGTGCATTGTGTCCGTATATTGCGATTGGTTTGTGTCTGCGACTGTAATCAGATAGTACTGATCACACTCGTCTCTCGCGGAGCGTGATGTCTTGTGCAACCCGCGGCACCAGCATGCTGGCGAGGGTCAGAGGAACGCGCCGTCCCGGGCAGTTTGAGCATCACTTGCATAATCCCCGACGTTCTTAAAGTATCAATCGGATTGCAGCCGAGAAGTCGGTCACCGCACGTCCGTCGTGCTGAAAGCGCTTGCGCAACGTTGACTGGTGGCGAGTGTGCGGTTCTTGAGTTCCCCGCTTGCTGTTATGAAACTCGATGCCAGAGAGGTTATCTAAGCATTCAAATTAACCAGCTGTCAGCATGGTACAATGATTGGAGTATGAAGGCCACGACCACGTTCATTTGTTGTTGTTTTGTCTTCTCTTCAAATTGTTAATTACAGCCCGATGTAACTTAAAAGAATGGGACATTCATTATCACCAGGCACGAGTTATCACAACATTAACTTCTATAATTAAATATTTTTCACGCAGCAATCCCTTTTTGTCGAGATTGTAAATTCTCTGCTGATATATGCAACCTCACAGGTGTGTGTGTCTAACAGATTTGGTCAGCAGATGCCAGATGACAGGACTACAGTCAGTGTATGATTTAAACGGTGGTTATTTTGAAAGCAGTTTGTCAGTTACAAAACTGAATTTATCACAGTGATGAGATTTTTTTTTTTTTTTTTTTACCAAACGCGTAGGATGCAAGGGTCACAGCAAGTGAGTTCACATCAGGGTAATATCGGACACAATTCACAGCAGTCCACTGTTGGAGGTATAGTTTAACAGCCATTTATACAGTTGATGAATTTGCTGCTGCATTCTTCCTGGAGTCTCTCAGAGATTTAATGATTTAATGAACACATTCACTGGGATGTGTATTCATCTGACTCTGAAGTGTCTTCTACGGCATAATCCAGTTGGGCATTAGATCGTGATGCTTGTTTCCTTTAAAAAGGTAAATCAGCGAGTTTAGCAGGTGAGGCAGTAAGCAAATAAACAAAAGATTTCCCTGGTCTTATGTAAATTGCCTTTTTTGTTTGTTTCTTGGAAGATGTATCAGTCGGTTGTGGTGTTAGTGTCTGAAGGTGAGCAGGTTGTGTAACATTCCTTGCAGTAGCCAATCAGCACAGATAACCAAGGCACCCATTATGACACAACAAAGCCTGTCTGCCAGCTTACCCCACACCCTCAGCGCAGGGCAGATATCCGCTGCATCTTTTCACTGAGACACTCATCACTGCCAGTGTCCGTAGTACACTTTCAGACCCAGGCACCCTCTCAGTCCTTATCTGCTTAAGATACTTGAGTAGGAACAATGTGAGCCTCACGGATGCTATTAAGGGTTTGTTCCCACGCCCTGCCTTTTTTAAACATGAAAAATAAATAGTAAGAATATTTTTTATTTTTGGCATCTCTGCCCATTATTCAAGACCGAAGTTTGCAAAGGTAGTTTTTTTTTGTCCTTTTTTCAGGTGCATATTTACAAAGCAACTGAGTCCCCTATCTGAGGAATATAACCGGGACGACTCTCTAGGAATCAAAACTGCAGCGTTCTGGTTTTCTAGCCCCGTTCCTTAACATCTACTTATGCTGCTCTGCTACCTCTGCACCACCCCCTTTGTTGCACCTTGTCGACATCTTCAGTAACATCGGCAAACAGATAGGCAGCAGTCTGAGGTCCAGGTCTTCAACACCGTGCTACACAAGGGCAGGAGGACCCTGTTGACAAGATCCGGTCAGGAGCCACAAAGTGTTGACTGAAACTCTTATGTCACGGTGCATAGTGTTTGTCTGACTTCATTCCAGTGTCCTTAGCGGACGTGCGTGCACTCCTTGCTCTTGCTGTTGCACCACTTGGGAACATGCTTGTCTGAATTTTTTGTTTTTGCCTGTGAGGGTCAGACAGTGTCTGTGTGTCTGTCTGCCCTACAGAAGATCGACCCACAGCTGGACTCGTTTCTGCAGTCCCTGCGCAAGAAGGTGAAGATCGGAGTGGTGGGGGGCTCCGACTATTCCAAGATTGCAGAACAGCTGGGCGAGGGTGATGAAGGTAACCGCTTGTCACTGCCAGCCCTGTTTCATTGTCTCTGTACCTCTGTTTAAATCCTCATATTGCTGTCGGTGGAGGGAACCCGAGAGTAAAGGTACCAAGCTGAGGCCGCTGCTGTCTCCCTGGCAATGTGAGCCCAGGGTGGAAACGCTGAGAATTGACTGGCTGAATCAGCCCTTTGAGGAAGTGATTACCATGCAGATGCGGCCGTTTGAGCATGCCTGATGTGGCGGTGGTGAACAGTCCACGCTCATCACATTGCGCTTGTGCACTCACTGACCTTTGGTGTGTACCCTCTGACCCTCCTGTGTACTCGTTTCCCGGGTCAGTGGCATTCCTGACATGCTAGAGCGGATTGACTGACCCAAAGCCACTGAGTCAGTGATAGTGAAAATTCGCATTTTGATGTGAAGATGCCTACACTGCATCACTCTCAGCCAAAGGTGCGCTGACATATCTTTCATCTGATAAAACAGAAACATCAGTGAGATTTAACAAGGCCATTCTGGATGGTGTTCCGCATGCATCCGGTAAATTGCTGCTGGTATTGACAAGAGTTATTTCACCATCCCATAAAAATCTCTAACCATTCCATCCGTCTGTGGACTTATCAGTTATTGTACAATGGATTTTCTACATCAAGGAAGCTCTCGTTTTTTATCATAAATTCATGTAGTCGTTAAAGTCTAGATATAGACATGAACTGTCTGTAAAAAAAGACTATGCATAAATTTCCATAAAAAGAAGAGCTCTGTGTAAGAAGAATTTTCATTTGATGATTTGTACTGACAGACAGGTGGTATTACAGAGCACGGCTGGTGTTTCTCTGTTTATGGCTCTTAAGGCCAAGGGTTTATGTCTGAGGACAGGAGGTGGTGACTCCTTTGTGTTTCACTGCTTCTGGGAAAACATTAAGTTGTCAGATGTTTCGCAG
This sequence comes from Megalops cyprinoides, assembly GCF_013368585.1. Taxonomy (NCBI): domain Eukaryota; kingdom Metazoa; phylum Chordata; class Actinopteri; order Elopiformes; family Megalopidae; genus Megalops; species Megalops cyprinoides. The sequence continues at coordinate 7,053,624 of NC_050601.1, read as the reverse complement.
TCCTTGTTGCCTATCATTCCTGTCCCCCGGTGGACTCGCACGTAATCATTCCACCTTGTCTCTTGCAGTCATTCACAAGTTTGACTATGTGTTTGCGGAGAATGGCACGGTCCAGTACAAGGACGGGAAACTCATCTCCAAACAGGTGAGCGGAGTGATTTGCGATCACCTTCAGTCATTCTCCAAAGAGGTTTATGAAGCAAAGGTGCAAAAGTATATAGAAATTATTTCTTACATCATACATTTTGGGGAAAAAATTACTTTATGGTTTCATGCTTTACCTTTATCTCTGCGAACTAGCTTGTACCTTCTCCGGCCAACTATTGAGACTTGATCATGCTGAGCTTCTTATACTGTTGACTCCTTATGTGGCTTTTTGCTTGTGATGTACTGTCCCCAACTTGTAAGTTGCTTTGGATAAAAGCATCTGCCAAACAAATAAATGTAGATGTAAATAAGGGGGCCCGGACACATGTTGCGTGCATACATCAGGTCGTAAAACCTGCAGGACTCAGCTTTGCACCTCTCTGTTCTGTTGTCTCCAGGCCATTCAGAATCAGCTGGGGGAGGAGTTACTACAGGACCTTATCAACTTCTGCCTCAGGTACATGGGCCTCATCAAACTGCCCAAAAAGAGGTGAGGTTTTACACAGGCACATTATGTGATATAACAATCTCTGCGCTGACACTTCCTTTCACTTAATTTCAACTACCCAGATATGATACCGAGTGGCACCCATGAGCACTGCACAGCTAAGAATCGTTACATACGCCATAGTTTCAGTTTCTTAGCATTGACTTAGCATCATAGCTGTATTAATGTTGCTGTCTGACATGATATTTAAAAAAAATGCCCAATTTAATCTTCACTCAAAATTTCATTTAATGACATGTCTCAGTTTGCATCTGTAGGCATAGGTCACTGTACTGTGTCAGGGGAGATCTCAAGTAAACAAACAGTGCAAGACAAAGTTATTGGCAGATGTCGACCCAGAAATATCTTGTTGTGGGTGCTGAAACGTTCGCAGAAGCTCAGCTCACCCCTACATAGCTGACACCGTGCCAGTAGATTGTTTTGTTCCTGTTGTTACACTATAATTAGTGTCAAGTAGGATTCTATTATTGTGTCTGTGCCATTGTTTGTGTGCTGAATATCTGCTCCCTCTTCCTGCTGTTAGCTCTCTGTCGCTGCATGGGTTTTGCTCGCAGCTGCCAGTATAATGTCGTTAAACCAAAGCAGTCTCATTTCTGCATTTAAATGAAAAGGGGGGCAGTGAGAGTTATGCTCACCCGAGTGCAGGGCTTAAAGAGGCTGCAGCGAAACAGTGACATGCCCGAGCGTTAAAATGAATGAAATGGGAATGCTGGAGGAAGCGTTCTGTTGTCACAGGGCTTTTGCTGTGATGAGAATATTTAGAAGTGATGAATGCTTTGAAATAAACAATCAAGGAGTGAGAAATGGCTGAGATGTGGGTGGATTCAGGGTGTCAGTATGAAAAGGGAATCTCACCTTTTTCTCTGTCCTTAAAAGCCTCCATAGATTTTACACCGTCTCAAATAGTTTGCAAGCTGTTGCTCGAACGAATGCATTTTCAACGCATTTAATGAATGTAATTTTAGCAAATTGTAGTGATAATCCATTCCCATTTTTAATGACTAAAATGAACTTAATAGCAAACAAACTACTACATTAAGTAAGATCACTCTGTATCTGTGGGGAATTTTGAGGCTTGTTAATCGGCCATTGCGTAATAACACCGTACAGAACACGACACGAGTTATTTTGTGAAATGCACGAACCTAACACAACACAATGATCATCTCTGCCTTGCTGTCTGTGCTCCCTCTTTCTCTCCAGCTTCATTTTCTTGTTTGTGTTTCCCCAGGGGCACGTTTATTGAATTCCGTAACGGCACGCTCAACATCTCCCCCATTGGCCGCAGCTGTACGCACGAGGAGCGAATCGAATTCTCCGAAATCGACAAGGTAAGTCAAGAAGTTTCACGCTAACCAAACGGCCCTGCGGGCTCTTTGAATGGAACTCTCCGCTCTCTCTGGTGGTCCAGCAGCTCAAGGCAAAGTGGTCTGTGGAAAGGGAGTGTGATATTGACCATCAGTTCTCAGCCATTTGTGAGCGTATCTGAGTCATTGTGAATGTGTGGAAGTGGAATGTCGCTTTTCATGAAGTTTTGTCTAACGCTCTCTCAAAAAAGTGAATTAATACTGCATGACAGGAGTTTGTCTGTTTGTCTGCTTACCTGTTTTCATTTGGTTTTTACAAGATTATAACTCATAAAGACATACATAATACTTTCTTATTTCAGTTTAAACCAGCAGCTCATCAGTCTGTGTTTAGCTTTATCATTTTTTTAGTTTAGATGAATGGATGGGAACTATGGGTGGGGATTCAAACTGCATACAGTTTTCAGTATGACAGAGGACATGCCCTATTGAGGATCCAAAGCCCTCATCTCCTGGTGTTAATGGGCACATTGCTGGTAATTAAACTGGCTTTGAAGGCGTCTGTCTGACTCTCCTCTCCACCACAGAGGGAGAAGATCCGGGAGAAGTTTGTGGAGGCCCTGCGCCAGGAGTTTGCAGGGAAGGGTCTCTGTTTCACCCGAGGTAAGCGTGGCAGGGTTTAGTGTCTGTGGAGCCGGTTCATTCTGCATTATTTTTGCTTATGGTACGTGTCTTGCAGTGAGCGTCAGGAGCATCGACTCCTCCATGCGTGTGTGTATTTGTCTGTCACCAGTTTTTGCGTGCTCCTGTGTGTTTGTGTATGTGCTGAAGTACTGTAAAGACAATCACTCTGAATACGTCACTGTTTGTTTGAACTGCCCATCTTCATCTGGGTATATTGTGTCGTACAGTCGCTGTAGGGTACGCTGTCAAGCTTTCGGCATTTTTCTCTCACAGGAAAGAAACTTGTGGTTTTTAGCACAGAGGCTTTGCATAGGTGTTCCATTGAAAACCTCCCACTTGCTGTTTAGCGGTTTCCAATAACTATGGTCAAAACTTCAAATTTATCACGTTCCAGCTGCTTGCATACATCCTGCAGGCAAATCACCCCACTTTCCTCCTCCAGTAGATGATGCAAGTTGACCTTGCGCTCACTTTCCAAACCGGTGCAATCATCACCACACACACGCACCTCCCCTCCCAAGAGGTCTGGTCAGATACTGTGTCATTCTTTGGCCCTCTAAGCAATGAGGTCCAGGTTCTGGGCTTATAGAAGGCAGTTTGCAATTATCAGTAATACATGCAAGCTCTTGATATTCATCAAAAAGTTACATTCCATTACATTATTGTCATTTAGCAGACACTCTTATCCAGACCAACTTACATAGGTTACAATTTTATCCATGTATACAGCTGTATATATATTGAGGCAATTGTGTGTTAAGTAACTTGCCCAAGAGTACAACAGCAGTGCCCAAGCAGGGCATTGAACCAGCAAGCTTTTGGTTTCTTTTTTACCACTACGCCACGCTGCTGTTCTGTTTAGAGCTGTCCTTTGACCTGTCACAGTGTGTACAAGACATGATAAAAAAGAGTGCCCATTCTCACGTCAGAGCCCCTACCCTGTACTTGTTTTTGAACTGTTTTTCTCCATTTAGGGAAACATCACGGTTTGCTCATTGCTTAACCTGCCGCATCCAGTTAATGATCTGTGAAAGAAGCCTGATTTTACAGCGCAAACAGCCTCAGGAGGTTATGTTTTTGTTCATCACTTTCAGTTACTCCCTCCTTCAGCAGCATCACCTTCAGACCTTATCAACGAACACCCACTGCGTGCATGCATGTGTGTGTGTGTGTTTGTGTGGTGATGTGACTGCTCAAAGCCTATGTTCATAAGTGTTAAATGTTAAATGCCTGTGTGTTGATTGACCTGAGATAAGATTTGTAACTTGAGTAGTTATTTGCCTATGGTGAGGATCACTCACAACGTTGAGGTATATCATTGAAGGCCATTAGTATCCTTTGCTTTAGGGTTAATAATTAGTTACAGGTGTTCTATTTCCCAATATGAGATGAAAAACATCGCCTCCTGACATAGTCTCAGGACAGGGTCCGTGTGCGCCTGATATGTTTTGCACGTTTTTAGCAGTTGCTACTTGCAGTTGAGGATCTATGGCCAAATGAAAGAATAAATCCCAGGGAAGATGGGCAGAAACAAGCGGTTGTAAATTACTCCTGTAAGTGTCACTGTCTTGATGCGTCCAACTCAATACACTGCAGGTTTACTCCGAGAAAAGTCGTATTGTAGGAAGTATTATAATTGGGGTAAATTTGGCCTGATGCGGTACAAACAACCATGGTCTTGTGGGCTGTAATTCCAAGAGTTTGTGTCTTTTTATCACCCTCATCACACACTCAGAGAGAAAGTACAAAATGTTCCAGTGCCTGTTCTGAATGGAAACTCTTTCACTGCCAGTAACTCATGACCCAAAATACATGTTGTTAATTGTGCCCGGCAGAGACATGTGTTTCATGTCTGCCCAGTTGGTTGTGAGTGTTTGAGTCTGTGCCATTTGTTTCAGGGAGAGTGGTGGGGGAGGGATTTAGTCAGGGGAGGGGCTTATTTGTGACTTCACCCCCTCTCTGTATGTCCTGTGTGAACTTAACTTGTTATTGAAGGTGTGCTTAATGACTGTAATTTGATGGTGACCTGATTCTTGAATACTTGGCAGGAGTTTAGCTTTGTGTAGTTTATTTTGTAGTTATAGAGGTCTATAAAACAGTGAGCAAGGGAACTGAATGAACGATAGGAGTGAATGAATTTTTGCTTAGCTGTACAATGTTCTGTTTATGGCTGCTGTGGGTGCATGTCCACATCGTGGTTGTGTGCGTTTATGCATTTGAGCGTATACACTGTGCTACCTCTGCACATAGGAACTTAGTACCTTGTGTCTGTTAGTTTGTGTCTGCAGCAGTTAGTATCTTCCTCAAAACTGTGTTCCCTTTAAGCTGAATACCTCAGACACTGTCCTTTATTTTCAAGGGGGAGAGTTCACATGGGGGGGTGGGATGGGGGATGGGATGGGGGTGTGTACAGCCACAAGGCATACGATTGGTTGCTCCAACATTTTCAGCCCAATAAATGGTTTAGCCCATAAAAGGCAGGGTGGCTAACACTAATCAGAACCACAAAAATGGTTCTACTTACTTTTACACCCAGCCCTCCCCCTCCTCCCTCCCTCAACTGGTGTAATTTTTTCTTCCACTTTCATTGACAGAGATATGTCTTCTGCTTCTAAATGTACACTTCTAGATGATGTATGAGTTCCATTCCAAAAGTAAGAGAACTCAAATGATTCAACAAGAGATCAACAAGTCTGAAGTAGTAACTAATACTAAACCTTCAGCTCTGAGAACAGAGAGAGAAAGGAAGTTCATTTATAAATATATACCTGAGTGTTATGGCAAAGAGATTTAAAGGGAAGTGTTTTGGCATGGCCTCGAAGAGGAAAGGGAGAGAGGGACTTCTAGTAAGCCTGGGGCAATTAAATAGTATCTTAATTTATATTAAAATGTAAAATGCGGCTGGCTTTCAGTTGAACATAACACTGGCTAATTACATTATTGCTCAGAGCTGATTTTATTATGCATGAACGACTGTGCTATTTAATGTTTGAAGTTCTGAATTACATGGTTACTAAATGAGGTGCTCTCAGAGCAAGTTCCAAGAACTGTTATTCAGTAACCATGTTTTGTTTCATATATGGATTTTCTCTAATCCTCCTGCTTTGCTGTTTGCCTTTGAATTTCAAAGGAAAGTTCAGTCAAGCATGATGACAACATGTGACTTCCATGAACACTCGAATGTAAAAGTGCGATAAACAGTAAAAGTGTACACTTTTTCAAATTTGTTCAACCCTCTCTCTCTCTCTCTCTCTCTCTCTCTCTCTCTCCCTCTTCCTCTCTGTCTCTCCCTCTCTCTCTCCCTGTCTCTCTGTCTCTGTCTCTCTCTCTCTCTCTCTCTCTCTCTCCCTGTCTCTCTGTCTCTCTCTCTCTCTCTCTCTCTCTCTCTCTCTCTCCCCCCCTCTCTCTCTCTCCTTGTCTCTCTGTCTCTCTCTCTCTTTTTCCAGGCGGTCTAATCAGTTTTGACGTGTTTCCCGAAGGATGGGACAAGAGGCTGTGTCTGGACGTGCTGGAGGAAGAGGGACTGAGCAGAATCTACTTTTTTGGCAACGAGACGTCGTATGTAAGTAGAGGAGGACTGGACAAGGAGAGCATGGATGATGGCTTAAGGGGGCAGGCGGGAGTAGAGCAGGGTGGGGGGGGCGGGTTTGAGGTTGCAGCCATAGGGGTTAAAGGTGAAAGGTTAATGGAACATTGTGTCTGGCTATGGTAAGAGCAGTGGACCTGAAAGATATGTCCATGAGCATTTTTGTACCAGTGAAAGGTGCCTGCCATGTCTGTGAAGTCTGTTCTGAAAGTTGTCCATTGAGATGCTGCAACAACCATTTTTTTTACCTACATGAATGGGTTAATCTTTAACATACTCTGAACAAAATGGCCGTGCGCACAGTGAATGTGTGTATGAATTGAGTCTGAATAGTATGTAATTTAGTTAGCAGAGGAGATTCGCCAATTATCATTGGTACCTTATTGCCTGTCATGCTCTGATGAAGCCGCAGATAAATGAAGTTGCGGACGACTTGGATACAGTTCAGCTGGGGAGTGTTTGTGTGTTCAAAGGCATGTGTGAGTGTGTCTGTGTTGGTTCGTGTGCAGTGGTGTGTGCGAGTGAGCATGCATGTGTCCCAGTCTGTCTCTCTCACACACACACACACAGACAAAGAGAGTAAATGAATAATGCACTGAGAGCTGGGCATTGGACAGAAAGTGTAGAAAATTAATTTGCACTGTGAACTTTAAAGACAGATACTCATTCAAAGCAGAGTCCAGAGCAGAGACCATAATTCTGGGTTAAAACAGTCTCCCGTCTCGTGCTTTAGGGAGGAAATGACTACGAGATCTTCAATGACCCTCGGACCATCGGCTTCACAGTGTACTCTCCCGAAGATACGGCCAGACTCTGCAGAGAACTTTTCTTCAGTGCTCCTCCTAACGAGTGTTGATGTCACACATGGCACCCACACTCCACACACCCCTCATGCTCCCCCTGGTGTTCAGGACGGTAATTGCACAGAGCAGTGTGCAAGGGGGTGGGACCTACACCAATCATGTATATATAAGTAAAATCACTACTGATTTACTATTTTAGTGTTAATTATAATTTTACTAATAATAGTAATTAGCGTTGGAATTTTAAAGGGAGCAACAGTGATTTGCATCTGTTGACCTGGACATGAAAAAAAAAAAACACTCGTTATTGCCATGGACAAAATGGCAGCATCTGTTATTTACCAGCAGATCCAGAGAACCTTCTTTAAAGGGATACCTTTATCAATGTGGAGGTTTGTTTTTGGGTTTTTTCTTTCTAATGGTTTTACTACAGTTTAAAAATTACCTACAATTTCATATGAAAAACTGTTATGTAGCGATATTAATTTTGTAGGGTGATTTTTTTAAAATATAATTTGGCACTGCTAAATGCCCTGCATGTGCACCTTTCTGGTTATTCTGTGGAAATGACCATAGTGTGCTGTAAGCAAGCCCTTCTTGTGAGTGTTTTGTAAGTTGTATATTTACGTGAGTACCCTGTATTGTTTTGCACTCCAGTTGTCAAATGAATCTGACAAACTGTTGTAGATGGCCAAAGTTTACATTTTGATTGTAGTGAGCCAACAACTTGTACTTTAATACTGAACAATGATTTGAATTGTGAAAAACAATGAGCAGGCATTGATCGAGAACTGTCTGCATGTAATGGTGCTTTTGCTTTAAACGTGATGTATAAGGTTATGGTACTAGAATGGTAATGTATGTCCTTGACTCATTCTGTTGGAATCATTCCACTCCATTTCAAGCTTTCACATTCATAATTGCACACTAATATAACAGCCTGCTTGGATGTGACATCTGAAATCTGTTAAGAGACAGACAGTGTTTTCTATAAGCTTAATCAGTGAAGATTACATCAAGGTATTGGAAGAAAACCAGTCACTAAGTGACAAGTTTCCATCCTTGTTGAAAGTGATGTTGGTTTTTCAAATGCTTAAGTATTAAATCCATCTTGCACTTTGGAAGACTTGGACAGTCCTGCGTTCACAGTCCCTGGAGTTTTGGAGATGTCTTTCCACCAGCGTCGGACTGATATTTTAATCAACGGGTGATTCAGGTTCCTGCCCAGTAAGTGTAATTAAGACCTGAATTTAAATGAAAACCAGTAACCAACTGATCCCCAGTGGATACCACCTTGCTCCTGCTTTCCTGTCTTTAGATCAAAGTTTCCCTAGTCCTGGTATTGAAGGATTCTGGTCTGGCAGGATTGATTTCCTGCTCTTTTAAATGACCGACACTCTCAGAACAGAGAGGACTGGTCCCATGGTTTTGAAAAATGCAATGATTGGCTAAATCAAGTGCTGAAACGGTGTGATTATGAAAGAATGGACTGTGACACTCCAGGAATACAGTTGGACACTGGTCAGGAATGGACACTCCTTGTGTAGAGTGAGGCCCTCGATTCACCGTAAAAATCAACACTCCCCTTGCCCTAAACAGCTCTATGAAGAGAATGCCCAGGAACCAATCAGTATAATAAATAAAATGTTTAAATCAAGTCATGCAGTAAATGTTCATTGTTGAACATGAGGTCTGTGACAAATGTGTTTGTTTTTTTAAATAAAATGATGTGTAAAGCAGCAATGTCCTACTCTGCATGGTTTACATACGATAAGCACATTCTTTTCCATCACTGGATGTGTCAGTTTGCTTCACACGCTGTCCTTCACAGAATTGCTAGTTTGTGGAGTGGTGGAACCCCACAGCTCTGGGGTGCAAGGTAGGACCACACCCATAATAGGATGCCAGGCCATTAGAGGGAAGAATGAAGAGATCCAGGTTAAGGCAGGCAACATGTCTTTGAACTGTGTGGGGAAAAGTACTGAATACAGAAAACTCACACTGGACACAAGCAGAACATGCACCTAACACCACTGAGTTTAAAGCCACTTTGAAGCCTTGGACTCTGTAGCTAAAAGGAGACTGTTACCCATTGTGCTCCCTACCAGTTGTATTTACGTAATATTCCACAGGTCCAAAGTGTCCAAACTTTTTTAAAATTATAAGTAAGCACAAAAATTAATGATACAGACCATTTAACATTTTACTTATAATCCTAATATGGGAGACTTTTTCTGGTAAATTACCATTGTTCAGTTTGTTCATTCAAGTAGAGAATATGGTTAATTTTAATCTAGGAATGCACTCATATAATCTAGAGCAACCTTATAAATAAGCCTGGAAATGACCACTATGTCACCAAAATTTCTTTCCAATAGAGTTCCCACATTGCCAATGTTAAAAAGGATGATCAGACAGACTGACAGACATACACAGAGTAACCAATGACACAGTGCAAGCCTGGTCAGAAAATTTCAACACCCATCTAGAAATCATTAAAGTTTTTTATTTTTCATTTTAATTTCTCATCATAATAGCAATACATCAATCACAGTGTTTGACCTGGGAAAAAAAGTGCTCTGACTTCAAATAATACAAACAAACAAAAAAAATCTCATTTGAGATCAATCTGTGTTTGTTAGAAACATCAGCAAAGTCATTTCAAAAAGTGATGCTGAACGGTAGGAAAGTTGCAAAGAAAAACTCTAGACACATCAAATTACATGCAAAAACATGCTGTAACTATGATACTGCATTTTCATTCAAACATTGCTTTAATAAGAAAATAGTTTAAGTACAATTGATCATTTAAGAATTTGAAAAAAAATGTCTCAAGAGGGGAGGGGGATGAAATTAATATTCTACACTCTATTAAGTATCAGTAATTCCTATTAGACTACAATGCTATAAGATCTGCTCTGAACGGCTTGACAAGCGATCTGTGAGAGTTGTAAATTTGGCAGTATATTTTCTGGAATCTTTTGGGATCGTGTGCACTTTTTGTAATGCAACACCCAGATCCAGAATACGTTTGTACAAAAACATTTAACCTAAAAAATGTATCTAAATTGGAACACAATTGATACTTGGGATTAAAAATAAATTAGCAGATAAATAAAGGCCAGGTACGGATAAAATTTCAGGAAAAAAAAACTTGCATTTTGTTTCACAGTAAAATTAATCTTTTCCTTAAAACCTCCATTTTATGTTTTCACTCAGTCTCGCCTCCATCTTAAATTTCCCAGAAATTCTCCACAGAAACCCAACAGGACTTCAAAGGTAATGTAAATATTGTCCTCTTCATTTCCTCCACCTCTCCCACTCCTGTTTTTTTTTTACCTTATCATCATTTTGTTCTCTCTTAAGAGCTCTTCACCCTGACTGACACATTACATTTTATCAGTCACGTCTCCTCCATAAACTTCCATTCCTCTGTCTCATTTCACTTTCAGTGACAACACCAATGCAACACAGACCTCTTTCACCTCCCTACATCCCTCCTTTTATCACTTATCAATGCTTTCTATCCCCCCCCATACATTTTCTTTCCCACAATTCCACTCCCCCCGCTCCCCCTCCCCCTCCCATTAAATAGCAACAGCGGCTCGGAGCTGAAGCCTAGGAGCTGATTATCTGCCCAGACCAAGTCTCATGCTTCGTCCCTGGGTTCTGGTGAGTGATGACCACCTCCACGGCCTGCATTTTCAGATTCTTGGGTGGGATGGGGCACAGCTTGTATGTCACTTCATCCCCCTCCATTGGCACGTACTCCCCCTCAATGCTAGGTGAGAAACAACAGAAGTACCAGTTACAGTCACTACAGCACTGTCCATCGCTTATCCATTGAACTTATCTATTTATTGCACTTTGGCTTTGCACGATAATGAGGAATACTTGCTTGATCCATACATACATACTCACAGGGAAACAAATGGTTGCAGAAAAACTTGGAAAAAGCACTGGAACACTTTTAATGGTGTGTAGAATTATATTGACGGTGTGGGTGTGGTTGCAAGTTTTCGTATTTCGTATGTTTCACGTTTTGTTTTTCTGATGTAAAATATTTTTGATGAGATCAACACAACTGATCATTGTAAGTTGAATTGCTGTTCATTACTAAAAGAATTATCATGTCTTTTCATGTATCGTCTAACAAATTTACACATGAAATTGACTGGTAGGTGAACTGAATGCCTGTGAAATTCCTTATTTCCTTAAATTACCTTGTCTGGTCAACTACTGAAACTTGGTCATGCAGTATGTGTAATATTGTGACTCCATGTATGACTTTCACTTGTGTTGAACTCTGCCTCACTTGTAAGTCACTTTGGATAAAAGCATCTGCCAAATGAATAAAAGTCAATGTGAATAAAACAGGGCCAGTATGGGAGTGAGAGGAGCTACATGTGGCCCATAAAAGCTGCAGTCCCTGCAGACAGTCAATAGGGGGCAATATTGTCCTAATGCCAAAGCTCCATTCACTCACTCTGAGATGTGGACGAAGATGTCCTCCCCGCTGTGGGAGGGGCGAATGAAGCCGTGACCCTGTGACCTGGAGAAGTTTTTGCACACGCCCTTGAAGATCGGCCCGGAGTTGGCCCTCGCAGTGCTGCAGGCAGGGGGGTGGGGGTTTGGGGGGTGGGGGGTCACAGAAAACAATTCATTTGTGTTATACGCCCAGTTGTGAAGATTATTTTTAGAATGATTTCTGGTGGCTCAACAACACATAAAACTCTTAAAAACAGAAGGCATGCAATCACAATTTACGTACTTAATCCCAAGTGCACGAAGACCTGGCTACACGTATTCACATAATCCTGCAGGAATTTCTAGGCAGTGATGGGAAAGTGAGGCTGCATGAGCCCAGCTATGGGTGGGGCTACCCTGTGCTGTCAATCACTGAACAAAAGGCTTTGCTCTCTACAGCAAATCACTGCAATCTGTGTCAAGCTATGAGTCACTGATAACACATTTTTGGGGTCCCACAAAGCCTCGCCCTGCCATCACTGTTCGCTGGATACTTACGCTGAGTATGTACGGGTGCGCTTGGTGGGCAGAGGGCTGGGAAGTTCCCCCGGCTGGGGAAGACCCCCTCCCCACATGTGACTGCCGTCCTTCATGAAGGGGAAGGAGAGGGACAGTGAGGCACTGCGGGGGGGGAGCAGGGGGGCTTCCGAAGGGGACGACAGGCCTGGTTCTGCCATGGCCGCAGGGCTGTACGTGGCCGTCAGCGCAGATGGAGCCTCTAGTCACGACTCTGCCGATCTGTCTGGCTGAATGCACCTGCAACTATCCGTCCCTCAGCAAACCTCCGTCTCTGGGGTTGTGGCTGGACAGTGTCCGTATGTCACTTCAAAACAATGTGAACATAGGACTTCCTGTAACACAGAGGAAGACGGAGGGATCAGGGACGGAAAGACACTCAACAAACATACTGTCATCCACAGTCTGTAGTGACAACATGGTGTAAAGAGCAGGATGAACAATGACACAATACGAATGGAAAAAAGCAACGTAACCAACTCAGCTCAGGGCAGTGTTTCAGTAATACAGATATGGTACATGGTAAGAGTTTTTTAAAAAAGGAAAAAAGTTAATAGTACAAACAAATATGAGTGATAGGTACATTGCGCTTAGTTGCCAGCTGTGTGCAAATATTTACAAAGCCCAACTGAAGAAAGAATATTTTTTTTCTTTTTTCCCCAACCAGGTTCATTTCTCACTCTCTGACAGCCTATTGAAAACACATGTCAAAGGAAAAATTTAAACATTTAAAAGAATGTCTGAATGCTCTGTTAATGTACCGAGGCTTCTGGAAGCGTCTCGTGTTGAAAGATTGATTAGCTTTTTTCTTCCCTCAGCCTAACACCTGCAATAAACACATGCAGTGTTAGGGACCAAGACAGGAAGTCAAACTTAAAACATCCCCAAGTGGGGCAGCTTACTAGAGACTGTCAGCAAAAGAGAGGCAAAAAAGAACACAGAGAAGAGGAGTGAGAGAAAGAGAAAGAGAATGAAGGGAGAGAAAGAGAGGGGTAAAACGAGGGACAGAAAGAAAGAAACAAGCAAACGTAGTAGCAAGGGTTGACAGACAAGGAGAAGCACTGGACACAACTAGAGACAAATGCTTATTGTGCAGAATACAAGAGCGGCCTGGTTTCGAGGTACACCATCAATAACCCAAACTGCCCTCGTGTCACAACGAGTGAAAAGTCTTCTAGGGTCCAACTGAGTTTTGGGCTCCTGAATTCCTAGAATACCACTGCGGGGACAGCACAGGGCAAATGTTTCTGCACGAGTCCGGTGGCGGTGCGATCCAAGCCACCGCCGGATTGTTCATTCAGTGCGTGAGTCAAAACATCTACTGTCCTCTCTCTTCAAGCACACAGTATATGTCTGTGTGCTGTTTGTCTTAGTGCTTGCATTTATTCCGAGCCTGGTTGGGTCCCTAGGGCGGAGAGAAAGTGCAACCATGAAGATGTCCTCTATTGACAAAAGAGGTCATTCTGCAAGATATGGTGGCATAGATTGCAGAGAGGCGTCATGTGGCGTATGTATTTCAAAACAAGGTCGACGACGAAAAAGAGGCATTCAGGAAAGTTTATCAATACATACATATGTCAGTCTTTCTATCGCACTGGACTATACTTGCTTGGCTGCAAAGCTCCCACAGGGAATACAAGCACAGATGGCAGCCAAGTTTGACAAAACACCCCTGCTCTCTGAACAACAATGCTCAACCCAAATATTGCAAACAATTAATTATGTATTATGTTTAACCATTATTAATATAAATTGTCAAGTAACCTGTCGTTTTAAATGGCTATAATTAGCTATGTCTGGTAAAATTAGCTGCACACAGTGTAATGAAGCGGACATAATGAGACATCAGCAAACGGCGTGACCAAGCTCAGCTTTGAGCGAGGAGAAGAAAGACAGAGTGGCAAGAAGATCGCACTGACAGCATGCTAAATTTGAGTTCTGCGTTCCTCTGGATCGCTTGTGAAAAGAACACGAGGGGGAAAGATGTTTTAAATTTGTGTCATTTCCCCAAGATGTCGTTACGCTTCTTGCAACAGAAGCGCAGTCCGTGCGGGGGACAGAGTCGAATGAATGAGCTTGTACACGAGCGTCACCAGAAGCTGGATATAACTTTAGGTTAGACGCAAGTCTCGAATTGATCGATTTTCTGTCTTTGCGACAACAAAGACGTGTTCCAACTAAAAAAGGACGACAATCTAGCGATACAGTATCAAGCGGCGACACAGCTCAAACCCACGGCGGGAGCCAAAACAAACAAACTCTCTTTGATAATCAAACTGTCCCCCTTTTTATAATTCCAGAACATTCGCTATAGTTTAACATGTGAATGCACACAACCCGGAGTAGGACAAACGGACTGGGTAGTTGGTGTTTTTTCCCCCCCCCCCCAGAGTCAGAGTACAATATGTACCCTGAACAGCTTAAATCTTCCTGTTGGGAATAAAGATCGCATATAGTGAAAACAATACAAAAAACTACAGCAAACAATGCAACCACATGATATGCAAATTAAAACGAGACTGAATTTGGTTCTTACCGCAGAATATTGCCCGTTACGCCGGGCGAGGGAACTGCACGTCTTGTCGCCACCTATTATATAACATAAATGAAAAACAAGCATAAATCCGTGCAGCGCAGTGGTATATACCCTGTCTTTGAAGCTATGTTATGGGATTCAACGGGACTCCGCCGTCTGTGCGGATTGGGCGAATGTGTCTGTGCGTGACCAGAGCCACACGACCAACGTAAGTGAGGGGGGAAAAAAGACGGGGAGTGGGGTTCGTTTGTCGACAGAATTGGACGAAAACCAAGATTGATTTGCCCTTTGAAATAAAACGCTCTGGACAGCGAGCGATTACGATCAGCGCTGTACGAACCGTCAACGTGTGTTATTAGATGAAACGCACTGTCTGTATGAGGTGGAATCTCCCTTCAACCACCAAGCCGTTGCAGTAAGAGTTAATGGAGCATCAGTTCAAAGTTTACGATCTCAAAACTCACGCAGCCGGAATTATCTCACGTCTCACGATGAACGCTCAACAAACTTCACTGGTTACACATACGGTGCGCGCACACGAGCACTAACAAAAATGGCAGCACAACTTAGTGGGAAACACGGAAAGCTACACCAGAGCCTTCGTTTGTACTCTGAACATACAAACACGAGCAGCACCGCCGCATGCTTCCCCCAGCCAACACTGGTGTGATTAACCTCTTCAGGATCAAGCCCGATCGTACAGCTGGACTTTTGATTACCTGCTACATTTTATCTCACGTTCAGTGGATTTCAAAAATAATTAAAATGCGAAGCTTAAACACATTTTTGTATTTACTACAAATAAATTTGCTCAGACGTCCAAATGAAAACAACATGCATATACATTCAAGTAAGCAAATAGACACTTCTATTTTTTTTATGACAGTACCAGAAATCCACCAGTTTGCTGTAAAGTCCTTCCCTGCAGCAAGTGTTTAAGTGTTTGGGGAAATAAGGAACTAACCTATGCTTTGGAAACATGTAGAAATGCGGGCTGTAGCTGAAACTCGCTTTTTAGCGTTCAGCTGCTGAATCCCCTTGACAACAAAGCTTGCATTGCATGGTCTGCGTATGCTGAGTCGAGTTAAGGTTTCAGGTCAGATGCAGACAAACATAAGTAGACCAAAAGAAACCCACGCCAGACACCAAGACACAGTACCCAAATGGAAATGGTCTCTTTTAATATGCACCGAGCCACAATCTGTTTATATATATGGTCACAGCAGTATTTACAATACGACCTACAGCTCTCAGACAATCAGTCACTTCACTCTGCAGGACACCTAGAGAAACAGCCCACTTCTTCCTGCAGACTGTGTCCATAATGCACAAAGTCAAGTCTTAATGATCGCTGTTGCCCTTCTTGGTCTGAGTCTGCCGTTCACTGTGGGTAATATTTCCTGTCCAATAGCTGCTCTTGGGACAGGCCGTTCGCATTATCAGTGCTCCAACTGCACAGTCCATCAAAGTTGTTTGCACCGTCCGCTCGGATCCAATGAGATCACGCAATCGCAGTTTATCCGAGTTCATCACAAGCAGGCGGGAGTTGCACTGGGGGAGGGGCCAGGCAGAACGGACAGTCCCTTGAGCCTGCCGGCTCGCTTGCTCTCCTGTCCGTCATTCCCTGCCGTTAGCTGTTCCACCAGGACAGCAGTCCCAAGCCAGGCTCACTGATGGATCCCTAGAATAGAGGGAGGGATAAAGAGGGAGGCAGTGAGAAAGGTACAGACTGAGTCCATGTTCCAGCAAGATGCAGTAAGTAACAAGTGCACTCAAACACCGAGCAGCAGTGTAGCATAGTGCTTAAGGAGCAGGACTCGTAACCGAAAGATTGCCGGTTTGATTCCCCACAGGGACACTGCTGCCCTACACTTGGGCAAGGTACTCAACCCACAATCGCCTCAGTAAATATCCAACTGTATAAATGGATCACACTGTAAAAACCTGTAATTGATGCAAGTCGCTCTGCATAAGAGCGTCTGCTAAAATGCCAATAATGTAATGTAATGAAACAGGTTAGAGTGGAAGGACACATATGCTGGAAGAGTGAAGTTTGGCAAAAATCTGTGAACCCATTTTCTCTCACAGTCAGCCACTACTTGGGTCACTTCACCCATTTTGAACGGAGTGACCCCAGGCATAAGACAACAATGACCGCACACCAATTCTGAGCAACAAACCAAAGTACCACATGAAGTGAAAGATTTTTTTCCCCTGTAAGAGCCACAGACAGCGCTGTATTTGACAGTGTGGGTTCTCTTACTATCAGCGTGTACGGGGCCTCCTTCTTCTGCCCGCTGTCCTCGGCCCCTGGGGCCGCGGGGGTGTCGGTCGCCGTGACCGCAGGACCAGTGGGGGAGGTGTCCAGGAAGAGCTCGTCAGTAACCCGGAAGCGGATCTCCTCGCCCTGGTCCATGTAGAGGTCGTGGGCTCCCTCGTCTGTCTCGTACTCCCAAACCCACACCTGCTCAGCCTCGTCGCTGGGGGTTCAGTGAAGGAACACACTCTCTGGCTTTTTTTTTCTTCTATGTATATTATAAGAAACACCTGCCTCATTCCCACCTCCATTCTCATTTGCATGTTCAGGGTCCCAGCAGACAGGAGTACATCTAAAAAAGAAGCTGCCTTTCTTTACACTATCCTCAGATGCTGTTAGCTAGGAAAGGGTGTCAAATCCTCTCTCCATGCTGTGTAATACCAAAGACACTTTGAATGACTGATGGATCAAGACGCTTACATGCAGTGCACTGCGATGGACACAAATTTACATGGAAACCTGGCACTGGGAATCATGAAGGGGGTGTCAAATACAGTCAGACAAACTTGTTTTTACACAAGTCATCACTGCCATTGTCCAGGATACAATTTGGCGGGCTGTTGAAGAGACTCTGGTGGAATAATGATGTCATCGAAGAATCCCAGGCTGACTGCAAGATACAGATACCAGCATATTTCAACACCTTGAAACATTAACGCATTGTTTAATCTGGAAACATTCCTACATATATAATGATATTATACTGCGAGGAAGTGGGGTTAGGGAGGGGAACATTGATATATTATCACAAATAATCCTTTTATGCATTCAAGTTTTATAACAGTGATATTGTGATAAAGCACATTATAATTGTTCATATCCTTAATATGCTTAACGTCTACTCTATACTGTGTAACATCTACACAGTGCAAAACACTGATTTTCTGAACCCTGCTCAGGAGCAGGTGTTGAGCAGTGATGTGTAATCAACATTGTTAGGAACGGTTGTTTTAGGCATACTGGGAGAGCAACGTATTTAAGCAAACAACCGCCATAGAAGAAGAGGGAGAACTCAGAAGGCAAGACTGACAGACAAACAAGTTTTGTGAGTAAACAGAAACACAGTCCAAACAAGTAAAGGTATGCAGGACATTCAGACAGGTCACAATGGATGCCACCAAGTATAAATAATGGCAGAAAAAGGGACGACGCAGACCAGTCCCGCAGAGAAACAGAGGACAGAGAGATAGCAGACAGCCACGCCTCGCTCACCGTGCACCCCCTCCTGGCTGCAGTACTTTATCTTCCCCACCAGGATCTCGTCCAGAAAAGGGTGGAACACCACGTACCTGAAGTGCACTGACGAAAGGAGAGACAGAGACAATTTTTCTCAGGCTGTGATCAGCACTGACCTTGAGCCAGCTGCTGTTCGACTGATACAGCGAAATGCAAAAGAGAACTCCAAAAGGTCTATTACTATGAACTCATGGCATTAAAAAGAAATGAAGTCCAGAGAATTCAAGAACACACAAAAACAAGGTAGGAGAATGGACTTTTTCCCATTAGTGCAAAATCCATTTTTAAGATGCAGGTGTAAAGTTTGAACTGTGTGATATATAACAGGGACATAATTCCCTAGCGTAGAATTCAACATTAAAAACATTATCTTAAAAAGGTTGAACACGTGAAAGCTACTATCAAATGTGTTCCAGGTCCCACACCTACAGCTCAGACTCAGAGAAAGCAAATGTGCCACTCCTATTATGTTGCACTAAATGTAACCCCCCCCCCCCCCCCCCCCCCCCCCAAAAAAAAAAACACATCATTAAAACAACTTTTGTCTGTCTTGCATTGTGTGCCTGAACACAAGCATTACTGAGTATACGGCTGAATGGGTCTTGTTATTTTGAGTGGTCACTTTTCCATCTAAGCAGATTCCTGTATCAGCACCTGGCAAGTTACTTTGCCTTGTGTCCCATACCTTTGGTGTGTGAGGCCCCATCACCTGGGAATATGTAAGAGTCCTCCAGTTTGGTGATGTCATACAGACAGATGCACAAACCAACATTGTAGACTACCTGCGGGGGAGATGGACAGACATAGTGAGAACAGGTCTTCAGGAATATCATTATAATAAAACCAAAAGCAAACAAACCTTGGCTTAGTTTTGTCCAATTATTTTAAAATACTAAGCTTATCCTCCTCCCGTAATTGTTTGCGGTTCGACACCCGCGCTCTCCAGTGTGACTTTTGCCAACTTCGAGCTCATTACTATTACGCCCATGAGAGCAATTTTGCGCACGTCAACATCCTAAAATATCCACTAGCATCCATCACACCCACCTTGTTGGCCAGCTTTTTGTTGAGTTCCTCCGCGATAGCTTCGTTGAGTTGCCGTTGAAACTGCCACGGAGGAATCCTCACGGTGTCCACCATCTCCACCACCACGAACATCCTGGCACGAAGAGAGAAGGATCGAACGGACGAAACAATCCAAGTTCAATTCGCACTAGAGGAAGCAACGCGAATGAAAATTTCGATTCAGCCAGGTAGGAATCTGACCTAAATATAGGCATTGTACAGTTGACAAATAGCTCCATAACGGCTGGCAACTTAGCTTAAGGCTGGCTTGCTAGATAGCTATACAGTACATGCACGTAATACAAGTGCTAATTTTACGAGTGGCAGGAATGTAGCCGGTAGCTGAAGTTAGCTAGCAAACTACATTGTCTTAAAACAGGTCCAGGTTTTTCTTCTCCTCCAAGACAAACAACGGTATTTCCATTGCAAACCGAACGGAAATTCAGTATTTGATGTTATAGTCTAGCTAGGCATGTAGCTAATCAGTTAGCTAAAAGGCTAAAAACCGTATATAATACGGTGGCTAGCAAGATATCCACTGGCCATGACCCTTGACTGTAAATTCAGTTTACCTTTTTCCTTGTAAGTCTTGAAGACGTTCAGCTGGAAACAGCTAACTTTGGTATGTAGTCATGTGTAGATCACCTATTCCCCATCTTGTGTCAAACTTATGTACGACCAAACCTCTTCTTTACGACCAGCATGTGCTTTCATTACGACAACGAAAATCTATTTACGGCAAATCCTATACATGAACATTATTACCGTTTTTTTTTTTTTTTTTTTTAAATAAAGTAAGATTCCCGGTTGCTTCCATAAAATGCTTCTCTTTGTATTCCAGTTTTAACACATAAAACGACGGTTTTATGTGTTAAATAATCAGATTAAATTGTAGATAAGAATTATAACAGTTAATAGTAAGGAAAGAACTGATATCAACCATATTTATTAAGACGAGTAAGAAGAGTGTAACCTATAAATCAATTACTGATTGGATGCATGGACTTCTATCTAGTTGTGCATATTTTAATTGTACCACGTGAGACCTAAGACAAATCATGAATTTCCATTTGATGATGTGAAAATGTAGCAAAATTACACTGCCAAGTGTTGCAATTGAACTGCAACTAGTTATTCAAGACTACCAAGTGTAAAACTAACTTTCCATAATGACAATAAAAAAAAAAAAATCAGGAAAAAAGAAAGGAGAAACAATTGCACACAAGACCACTCAAATGTCTTCATAAATATTTAATTACTGTCATATTGGAAAGATACTCAAATCTCATTCTGACCTTGCGAGCTGCAAAACTCCAAGCTTTCATTATCTACTTTTATAAAATCAAACTATTTAATCAAAATGAGATATGGAAACAGAGAGGAGAGTTTGTTAACCACAACTGGAGAGATAACAGGAGAATTGAAATGCCTTCACTGCTTGGATTTCTTGGAGACGTGTATCTGTCATGCTTGTACAGATGGTCAATCAAGTTTATCAGTTATATATATTACACTAATGCTTAAACTCATACTATACAAAACAGACATTAATTAGCTGCAGACTATTATGAACCGATCATTTCAAATTTGCTCACATGAAACCTTGACAGATTGAACTCCGAAATCCATGAGGCATTTCAGCCGATTACACAACAATGTTCTGAAACTCACAGATTTGAACCAGTTAGCAACAATATCTTGCATTGCATTACATCACAGTATTAGCAACAGTTGAGTATGGGAGTGCAGTCCGTATGGGTTGTGATGCACAAAAGCAGATTCGGTTTTACATCGCAAGCAAATCAAACAGGTCAGAGGCACTCTATCACACTGAACGAGGGGTGCAGATTCCACAAATAACTGCTCCAGATACAACATAAACAGATACTGTTGGTCAATATTCTGTTTATGTTTTGACCAATGGCCCAAAGCTCAGTAGTCACATATTATTTAAACAGTTGTTACAGTTCATTGTGAAATGTTACATGTGTTTTGCCATGAGAAAATTCAGAACTTTAGCTTTCTTGGGTGTGTTTTTCAAACACTTTAAAATGACTGAGGCATCTGGAGATTACTGCAAAAGACTGGTCGCAGGCAAGCAATTGATTAGTAAGATCCACTTAGAAGGTAGTAAAGCGTTTAACATGTAACAAACATGACATATTGGGGATTATGACAGATTTTCACGTATAGAAGCCAATCACCATCATCTGAATCGCACCAATCCATGTTCTGACAAAGGTAACTCAAACCATTTCCATCTCTAAGACCTACAAAAATTCAATGGAAATCAAACAATACAGCTGCCCTTGTCCATACCACCCCCACCCCCACAACTTGCATTTTCACAAGGGTTAGAAACTGGCTGGGTCTGGGAAAGCAAGACCCCACCAAAACCTTCATCGCACCTGTTCAGAAATATCAGCCCATAGTCTGACTGACTATGTTTCTTAATGACAATTTGCTCTCCTGATGTGTCAGACCTCCCTCCCCAGTTACCCAGTTAGCTGACTCCGGCCAGGAAACACAGAAATTAATCAAAGGAAGCTTGTTCCACTGTATTCCACACACAGAGCAGGAGCAGCAGAGAGGAGCTGGTGTGGTCAGACACACATAACCATTCAGTTCATGCTCCAGTACTCTTCTGTATACATGAGCACTCTCCAAGCAGCAATGTGATCACTGGATTGTAAAGATACAGTGCATTGCTGGTTTGGGCTTTATCCTTGGAAGGACAATGGACAGGAAGGTCTCTCTTTTACATAAAAGACTATCTGTGTGGGTTACTCCCACACAGGAAGGAGCCCTGTGACCAGAGCAATCAAACCGGCAGCTGCCAACATCCCTTGTTCATTATTGCCTATACAAGCTTCACAGCTAAAATTACACCCCCCCACACACACACTGTCTCTGACAACATGTGCATCAGCTGACTTAGTGCTGCAATGGGTTAAGTGCAGCAATTTAAGGATTAAGCTACAATTTCATTAGCTACACATTCTCAGATTACACCGTAAATTGCAGCATCGATATGGCAAAAAAAATTTCAAGTCCCAGACGAAATCCAAACAGGACTGTGGCAGGCTTCAGAGTTTTGAAATGAATCAATTTAATGTACTCCACTGCATTTAGTTTTGGTTCTTTGTTTCTTGAAATTGATTGCACCATCTAGAGATTCAATACCAGAAAAAATGTTTAGGGTGCATAAAAAACCTGTGTACAATGGCTTCTCTACGTACTACCAAGCAGCAATGCATAGGCCTTCGTACACTAGATAGATTGTGCGTATATTCTGACAATATCTGGATGTGGTGAACTATCCTACAGCCTGAGCATTATCACTGGCGGTAACACAAAGACTGAGGACAGGCGCTAGGAGAGGACCCATTTGATCATGCAACAGATAGGAGAAAGCCACACACATATGAGAAAAAGACCCCTGGACAGAGAGCACAAATTCAGGAAACACAAACAGGAAACACAAATTCAGGCACTTCCACCCCATGGACTTCTGTCTCTTGCTCACACACACACACACACACGGGCAAAGAGGTTGCTATTCATTGAAATGTCACTTTATGTCACGGCCCACTGTAGTGGATAAGAGCTTAATTCTGCCAAGAGGAGGAAAAGAGACAAAAACAGTATGAACACAGGACGATCAAATGCTCCAATACAAGGAGAAACAGAGGGAACACACGTAAGAGAGTGAGAGTGTGGAATTCTGGGAATTGGAGTGGTTACCCCTTAGTGGGAGGTAATAAGAAAATCTGTATGTGTGCGTCTAGTACAGAGAGAGCAATAAAGCTCCCATTACCCAGAGGTCCTCAGTATTTCTTGCATATAGGCCCACAGAGATTTGTAGCTAAACATTCAATATTCTCATCAGAGGACAGTCGCAGACCTAGGAGACATAAAAAGTGTGATAGGCCCAAAATTCACTTTTACTTTGTCTTTGTGGCTCAAGTTTGGTTTGGTTTACAGGTCCTGAGGATGTCAGATCAGTGTTGAGTCTGTGGGGACATTGCTTTTCACAAAAGTCTGATTTCTTACAGAAACAAAAATACAAATACATAACCCAAAGGAAAAAGGGTTTGCATTCTTCCTGGGGCAGAATACAAAGGGAAATTCAACCAAAGTTTCCTCATCAAAACGGCAATGAACGAAACAAAACAAGATAGACTAGATCCACGTTTCACTCTTCAGTAAAATAAATAAATAACTTCTCTTTTTAAAATATGGAAATATTGACCTCTGTAGAATTCAGTAAAGGAGTTCAAAAAAAAAAAATGACACGAAGAGGGGAACTTTTCAAAAATATGTAAGGACCTTATCTTGGAGTACCCGCTTTTGTGCGTGTGTGTGTATGTGCGTGCGCATTGAAAGACAGTGCAGGATTTGTGAAAAACCCCAAAGTATGTACACCTGGGGGTGGAGCAGTGCATTCCAATACAAACACAAAGCACCAACATCATATGCAGCTTATACTGGAGTAGAGTGAGTGTGCGTTTGAATGAGTGAGGACCTTGTTGCAGAGTGTAGCACAATCATTGACAGCAACTGAGACTATACAGCGTGCGCAAACCAGAGTCGCAAGAACCGCATTGGAGTGACAGTGTAGAAACTGCTGTCTGGAGGAGTGTGGCTTTATCCTGTGCCAAAGCTTTCACTGTCAAACTATGCGTACACCCTTCAGTCTTGTTCAGGAGTGAGTGCGTTATGTGTCAATAAACGTAATCTTTACAGGTGAGAAATACTGCCTTGGTGCACACACACATTTTACTGGCACCAGGACGTGCTGTGTGTCTGTGGGGGCATGGAACGGTCCCTTTTTGCGTACAGCTGGCTTGTCTATACAGTACGGACATAAATGTAAAAAATGGAAGGTGTGGACTGGCATGTGTACATGTACGAGTGTGTGCCTTTTATGCCTTCCCCACATCCTAGGGTATAACCCCTCCCCTTTGTGTGGCCCCTCCCCCTTCTGCATCAACCGCTCCTCTCCCGGCTCCCCCCACTCAATGCTGCAGCTCCTTCATCCTGTTGAGGGCGCTGCCGGCCTGGAACCACTCGATCTGTGTCTCGTTGAAGGTGTGGTTAAGCTGGATGGTTTCCTGGCTGCCGTCTTTGTGCTTAATCACGGCCGTCAGCGGCTGAGGGAGAGAGAGGGAGGAGAGGGGGCACTGAGGTGGAGCCTGACTCATGCAATCTATCGGCATACTGCTGTGAGGTAGTGAAAGGGGAAAAACTGGGGATGCGTTTCTCCACTGAGCTGTGTCACAGTCTGGAGTGAGGATGTCCTGCCATATGGGGAGGTCACAGGTCAAAAATGATGCACAGAAAAGGGTATAGTGATGTAGTGATAACAAATGAACAACAAGTGAACCCAAATGGAACCAGATCAAGCAGAAGAGGTCCTGAAGGACTCCTGGGGGGAGGGAGTGTTGCTCACCTTGCCGGGGGCGAACTTCTTGAGGCCCTTGATGGAGATCTTGTCATCTGGGCGAATCTTGTCGTAGTCATGGGGGTCTGAGAAGGTTAACGGCAGCAGGCCCTGTTTCTTCAAGTTGGTCTCTGGAGAGAGGGAGAGCGAAAAGAAGAGAGAACTGCCTCAATTGGATGTAGGAGGGAATATTAATGTGTATTTAAAAATGTTGCATAAAAGTGTAAGGTGTAAGGTGACAAAGAATGCCATGTACGTGTACCCATCTCCATCCACTCTTCCCCAATTCATGTGAGGAGGGTGTAAATGATGGCTACAGAAACCTGCACTGTTTATACTAACCCTGCCACTTCACACATCCACTTCCTGGTTCTGTAACACCAAACCCCAGTGTCCCGCCCCTCCCTCTCAGTGCACTTCCTCTTTCTCTGCCCCTCGCATCTCTCTCTGTTCCTCCCTCAGTGCACCTCCTCTCTCCCAGTGCACCTCCTCTCTCTCAGTGCACCTCCCCTCTCTCTCAGTTGTCTGCTGCTCCTCCCACAGTACTCCACCCCGTACCGTGGATCCTGGCGAAGCTCTTGACGATGATGACTCTTCCCCCGAGGTGTCTGGGCTCTAGGGCAGCGTGCTCTCTGCTCGAACCCTCGCCGTAGTTCTCATCCCCCACCACGGCCCACTGCACGCCATGTTTCTGCGGGGGGGGGGGGTCAGTGCAGCACGCAAGCACAGAACAGAGCAGCGTGCATGAGCAGTGCACTGTAACTGCGCCTCAGGCAAGCAGCACAGTAATCCTGCTGAATAAGCACTTTGCTACTGCTTTCATGTGTATTATGTAGCTCTGTGTATGGATATCTAGTGAAATGCAATGCACACAATGTACACTGGAGAACACACACACACACACACACACACACACACACACACACACACACACACACACAAACACGGTATGCAAACACAGTCATTTCAAAACCTATGGAATCCAGATATGAGAAAAGAGTCCTGAATTATGACCTTTATCAGCTTGAAATGCCCTCTTTAAATGGAACCTATTGCTCTCCTATGAAAAAGCCAGCAGTCAGATAGCAGTATTTCAAATGAATTGAAATGTATTGAAATTGAAACTTATTGGAGCATATAGTTAATAAAATTTCCTTGAGAATGGCTATCTGTACGTAACCCCAGCAACTCTCTGTCTGGACGTACCGTAAAAATACACCAAGTCAAAGGCATTTATAAATGCTTAATTTGATTAACTGTTTCCAGGATTACATGTGGCCAGGTAAGATTCTTATAATCATTGTTTGCTCATCCCACAGATACCATGCGACACTGTTGCAGAGTCAGGTGCTCTATGATATGATGATATGATGAGATGATATGCGTCTGTCATGCTTACCTTGTAATACCGGGCCACGTCAGGGACACCCCCGAACTCTCCTGTCAGTTGATTGCAGATCTTGTTAACCGCATCGTTCTCGATGTTGACCGCCCCGATCAGCAGGTTGTTGGAGATGTTGTCCAGGTGACCGCGGAACTTCAGCCAGGGGCCGGCAGCACTGATGTGGTCTGTGGTGCACTTGCCCTTAACCTTGGGGGGGGGAGAAAATGAGCATCCACTCCCTCAATACTCGTGAGAGGCGCTGGGCAGTATGCAGATTAAGCCTCTCAAAATGCCAGCTGGACCCAGCTTTTCTTTAACCTGAGTCATCTGTTCTATTTGCCTCTCCACTAGATCAGCTGTTCACTGCAGATTTCTGTCTTCTCTTGGCCTTGCAGCTGTTGTGGTCCATCCCTCACACCCTTTTCCCTGCGCCCCCCATTGCTTTTATGATACTTACGTTTTTTCCCCATGTGTCCCAGAGTCAGTGGCTGTGCATGACATTGGTTAGCAGTGGCAGCATCTCTGCACAGGATTGGCTAGCAGTGGCAGTATCCATGCGCGGGACTGGCTAGCAGTGGCAGTATCCCTGCACAGGATTGGCTAGCAGTGGCAGTGCTTCTGCATGGGATTGGTTTGCAGTAATAGCATCCCTACATACATTTTCACAATATGAACAGAATTAACACAGCTGACGCCCTCCCCCCTCCCTCACGTACCTTGATGAGCACTTGCAGGTCTTCCAGGTCCTTGCCGTCCCACTTTTCGAAAGGCTCCAGCAGCTGCAGGCGGTTACTCTGGGGGTTGACGTCCACACGCAGGGAGGTGCCGTCGTTGGGTGGGTGCTGGTAGGTATCCTGCCCCGGGTCAAAGTCTCGGAGGGGCAGCTCGTCGCCCGTGGGCGGCTCCAGCTTGAACTTCTCACCATTTGGAGCGGTCAGGTAGTCCTTCTCTGGGTTGAACTTGAGGGTGCCGGCGATGGCCAGGGCAGTGACAATCTGGACAGACGGAAGGAGAGATGGAGAGGTCTTAGGAATCAAGATGCATTAGAATGTTAGAATGTTAGAATGTGAGAGGTTTATTACCTTAGGTTCTAGATAAGGAGGCAAGTGTGAGTGAGTGAGTGAGTGAGTGAGTGAGTGAGTGAGTGAGTGAGTGAGTGAGTGAGTGAGTGAGTGAGTGAGTGAGTGAGTGAGTGAGTGAGTGAGTGAGTGAGTGAGTGAGTGAGTGAGTGAGTGAGTGAGTGAGTGAGTGAGTGAGTGAGTGAGTGAGTGTGTGTGTGTGTGTGTGTGTGTGTGTGTGTGTGTGTGTGTGTGTGTGTGTGTGTGAGAGAGAGTGAACGTACGTGTGTGTGTGTACGTGCGTGTGGCGTTTAGAGTCACGGCCTGTACCTCGGGGGAGGTGACGAAGGCATGAGTCGCAGGGTTAGCGTCATTCCTGGCAGTGAAGTTCCTGTTGAAGGATGTGACGATGGTGTTCTTCTCTCCCTTTTTCACATCACGCCTGAAAGCAAGAATCGGCTGTAAGATTCCACTGTTCAGACCACAGATTCCTAACACAGACTTGCGCGTCAGAGCTGCGTTTTACTGAAGAGAGTCCTGTTTACCTGTCCCACTGTCCAATGCAGGGTCCGCAGGCATTGGCCAAAACCACACCTCCGACATCGCTTAGGATCTTAGCCTGCAGTCAGAAGCAGATAAACTGTATTAAGTACTTCCTATCGTGAGAGGTTGTGTCACCATCTGTCTGTATTTCCATCGGTTGCCCCACACTGAGGCACGTGTAGGCCTACAAATCGCTCTGACTCACGTAGCCGTCTCTCTCGATGGTGGCGCGGATCTGCTCCGAACCGGGAGTGACAGTGAACTGGGCCTTGCACTTGAGCCCACGGTCCAGGGCCTGCTTGGCCAAAGAGGCAGCCCGGCCCATGTCCTCGTAGCTGGAGTTGGTGCAGCTGCCAATCAGACCTAAGGGACACACGTGTCACCCAAGTCAAGTCAAGGATGGGAGACAGCTGGGAGGGCACACACACTTCTGTGGACAGGGTTTCCCACTCAAATTGCTCATGTTTTCCATGACTTTTCAATGAATGAGGATTTGTTTAAGATTTTCAATCATTCGTATTGCTCCAAGGGTAAAATTCCCACAAAACTGAGCCATATTGAAGAGAACCTGTACACAGGATACCGTTTCTGGACCGCAGTACATGACAGTGTGAATAGGAGGCGCCATTTATGCGCTGTGCTATGGGGCTGAGTGTAGTGCCTACCGACTTTGACCTCAAGGGGCCACCCGCTCTTCTCGGCCACCGCCCCAATCTCCTCCACGGGGTGAGCCAGGTCGGGGGTGAAGGGCCCGTTAATGTGGGGCTTCAGCTGCAATGGAGAGGAAACACAGGAGACACGTTCACTGACTGCCACCTCGTCACTGGATTTGATATAGCAGCCAGTATATCCTGTAGTCTTACAGCGTGTGTGTATATGTTTGCAACAGACATTAATGTAACATTGTTAGAAAGATCCAGAATGAATAACATATCAATTCATTTATATTCATTTTAAAAATTCCAAGCCTTTTTTGCATACACTTTGTGTAGCTTAAATGCATACTAGCCGCACGTCTTTCAAATGATACTGTATACGCACTTGAACATAAGCAAAATGATTCTGATCAATGTGTTCCCATGTGTTTTTAGTTTTGTCAACTGCATTTATAGTGATCTTCACCCCAGCTGATTTAATGATTAAATTTGCAATGTTTCGACCATAAAAGTCTTAACCTAAAGGTTTTTTTTTCACCTTAATGGTGAAAATATAATGCAAATTATGTTGCCTGGGAGCCCTAAATACCACGTGGGGAATCCAGTCTTTTCAGTATTAATTGTACCTTCCCAGCACCCGTTAGGATAAATGCATGTGCATGTATTCAGGTTTTGTTCTTAATAATGGGATCATAATTATCGCATGCACTGAAGGTCCCACCCCTCCCCAGGTGAAAGCATCTGCCTAACGGCACACATGCAGGGGTAATTTGCTGTGCTCTGCGTAGCTGAAGGACTCACCTCGCTCAGGTTGATCTCAATGACCTGGTCATAGTGGCAGCCAGGGTCAGGAACCAGGTCGTCTTTGTACTCTTCTGCCAGCGCAGCGATGTCTGGGGGGGGGCAGGGTAATGACAGAGAGATACAGAGTGGGTGTGAGACAGGGTACTGAGGGACACGCTTCTGTGAGACTTCTGTGAGAGAAAGACCTCACGTGTCAGAGTGTCAGCACTGACCCGCGCGACCGGTCTTCTCTAGGTAGGTCCTCATGCGGTGGTTGTAGGGGAACACGGAGGTGGTGGCCCCAATTTCAGCGCCCATGTTACAGATGGTGGCCATTCCTGCAGTCAGAGAGAGGGAGAGGGGGAAATCATTCACATTGCAAACTACAATCAACCCTTTATATGTTAAGATGTTCTGGATAAGAGCATCAGCAAAAAGACAAAGTAATATGCTAATGTCTACACTCCATCTTAGTATTTTTTTGTTTAAGGAGTGCCTCTTTTAAAGACTACAAGAGTATCATTCCCCTCTATGCCTTATACAGAGAGCGGGCCCTCACCAGTGCAGGAGATGGAGTCGACACCGGGCCCGTGGTACTCCACGATGGCCCCAGTGCCCCCCTTCACAGTTAGGATCCCGGCCACCTTCAGGATCACGTCCTTGGGGGAGGTCCAGCCTGACAGGGTACCTGTCAGCTTCACACCGATCACCTGGGAACAGCGCCAAACACAGACATGGGTACAGGTCACTGGTATTGCTTTAGTGTGCGGCGGCAGATCTGAGTTACCAACCAACAGTAAGTAACAACATAATGATAAAATAACGATTGGGACAGAGGGACAATTCATGTCATACTGTGAAAGAAAAGGAGTGTTATAAGACAGAGAGAAAGAGATGGGGTGTCAGGCTGTCACGGCAACTCACGTTGGGACATTTGAGCTCCCAGGGGATGCCTGCCATGACATCAACAGCGTCAGCCCCGCCCACTCCGATGCAAATCGCCCCCAGGCCTCCGCCATTGGGCGTGTGGGAGTCTGTGCCGATCAGCATCACCCCGGGGTAGGCGTAGTTCTCCAGGATGATCTTACAGAGGTAACAAGAAGCTCAGTTAGCCACCATCAGGGACAAAGACATTAGTGTCTACAGGTTGAAGAAAAATTAACACACAGAGTAAATATACACAGTTTCTTGGAAAATTAAGGTCTAAAGCAGAGCACTACAGCAATAATTCTATATTTGGTGTTTGTCTGCTACATGTGCTTACCCATGGCAACTAGCATAAATTACAATTTACATTCAGTTCATTTATACAGCAAGATATTTTTAGTGAAGCAAATCAGGTTAAGTGCAATGCTAAGCATACAACACTAGTGCCCAACATTTCCACGTCCATCTCCCTCACCACAGGTAATCTCACTATCACATGCTTTTCGAAAGAGCAGCTCAAAATAACTGACAACTGTACAATAAACTTCATAAATGGCAGCAGCCTACTGCAGTACCTGGTGGATGATTCCTGAGCCAGGTTTCCAGAAGCCGACTCCATACTTGGCTCCAGCACTGGACAGAAAGTTGTACACCTCCTGGTTCACCTCCTGAGTCACAAGGAGAGAGAGACAGAACCATTGTATTTTCAGTGTGCCATTACATAACCTTACTGTGATTTAGCAGATGCTCTTATCCAGAGAAACTTACGTAGGTTACAGTTTTACATGTCACTCGTTTATACAGCTGGATATTTACTGAGGCCATTCTGGGTTAAGTACCTTGCACAAAGGTACAGCAGCAGTGCCCCCAGCGAGGGATCAAACCAGCAACCTTTCGGTCGCAATCCCTGCTCCTTACCACTACGCCACACTGCCGCTCCATGTCCTTTACGTAATCCCTTTGACAGACGCACTTAGCGACAGCCTGTGCCTAATTTCTTTAATCCCCGTCACTCAGCTTGACCTTCTACACTAGATCCAACAGGTGTCACCGCTACTGTAATTCCTTCCATACAGTCCCTGCGTCTCCCTGTCCTTACCGTTTCCCTCAAAACAGCATTAATTATTATTCTGTTTTTCATCTGGTAAATTATTATCATCTACCCATCGTTCCTTCTGCCTTCTTCACACATCCCCGCATTCAGCCTGTCTCATCACTCCGGCCTGAAAGCTGGACCTGGAGGCTCCGTCCTCCCCCCCGCCACCCCGACCCCTGACCTCTCACCCCTCACCTTGGCTCTCTGCAGGTCCTCCGCGCCTCCGATCTGGGCCTCGATGAGGTGGTCGCAGTGGATGGTGGAGGGCACGGCCACCTGGGGCAGGCCGCTGCTGATGAACTGCAGCATGGCCATCTGCGCGGTGGCGTCCTGCATGGCCACGCGGTCCGGCCGCAGCCGGAGGTAGGTGCGGCCCCTCCCGATGTCCTGCCTGTCGGGGTCATCCAGGTGTCCGTACACGATCTTCTCTGACAAGGTCAGGGGCCGGCTGAGTCTGGAAAGGGGATGGTGCACAGAGGGTTTAGCTACTTTGGAGACATTTTGTCCATTTGCATCTATAAATATGTAATGGGGAATTTAGTGGTGTAGCTGAGAATAAAATCCAAGCATAGGTTTAAGTCCTATAAAATGTTTTTTAAGAAACATCTAATGTTCATACAGTAATGTACTGTTTGAGTTAGAGCTCTTATAAGTGCTACAATCATTTATTCCCAGACTAAGGATTCACAGCTTTACTACAAAAAAGTTATTTTCCTGAATCACAAACCATCATTTCATCATTCATGTTCTTTGTATGCAGGAAATCTGGGGTCATTTGTGAACTCAAGCCAAAACAGAGGTGACAACAGGACTTACTGAATTTAAAAAAATGACTGAAGAACATCAAATAAGGCTTAGGGTACAAGAACATCCTAAAATGTCTTCTGCGGGTATTGGCTGGGCAACGGGGCCTCCCTCGGGTCTTACCTCTTGCGGACGATGTTGATTTTCGAGCGCATCTGCTCATAGTCGATGCTGGAGCCGGGTTCGAAGCGGCTCATGGCCACCTTGGCCTTGGCGCTGAAGGCTGCCGACACATGCAGCCACCGCACTCCCTCGCCAAAGACGAACTGAGAACAGACCAAGAAAGTCAAGACCGACCAAGTCACAACTCTCAACTCCCCTCAGCGTTCCCCTTCAAAAGCCTTTTTTTCTCTCCGATTAATGAAACAGCCAATGGCTAAAAATCTAAAAAAAAATTACATTACACTGAGAGATTTTTTTTTTTACAGAACATCAAGACCAATTCACAATTGTGTTGTTCTTTTTTGTACTGGAATTGTTAAATAACATGACAACAGTTCAAAGCAGAGATTCAGCTATCCCCTACTGTTGTAGAATTGCCTAATTTGCTACATTTTATACTGCTTTTATATATCATTTATTTATGTCTTACAAAAAGTCACATGATTGTTCATGTCTTCATACTAGGATAATTAATTTAAAGGCAAGCTACATTTGAGACTTGTCTTCAAAAAAAAAATCACATGGTGATGCCTAAGCTTAACCATTAACCATGATTCATAAGGACAGGCTAGGCAGGGTTTTTCTGAGCACAGGGTAACTTATTTTGTCAGAAGATCAAAGAATGTGAGAAGTTTAACCATCTTAAGAACTGATGCCAGATGAAATGGCTGTGTCTGTAATGTTTTCAGATTCAGTTCAGCTGAGCAGGTTCCTTTATTTCAGACTGACATGAAACCAAACACAAAAAGAAGCCAAAGGGTCCAATGATAAATGTTAAATACCTTTCAAAAGGCGAACAACAAAAAAATTAATTATATAGACGTCCTTAACAGCACCAGTACTGATAATGAACAGAATCCTTACAAATCTGTTTCCATGGAGAAATAGCTTGTGATCCACACATTAAAAATTATGTTTACATTAGAAGAATTAATTATGAAGTACATCTTTGTCAGAGGCACTGCATATTTAGCATGGACACACACTACACAAAATCTTATGTATTAGTTTAGCTTCTGAATTGCCAAAAATTTTGATTAGGAAAAATGTATGTGCGCCTTTGTAACTGCCCACCATTAGTAAAATAAAATGAACGTTCTTTGACCATACAATCATCTAAGGTAACAGAGGAAATTGAATTTACTCCTTTTATTTAAGGTTAATCCATGTCAGGGCATGCCAGTTCAGTTCACAGTATCCATTTATAGAGATGATACATGAGTTTAAGTACCTCAGCCTACATAATACAATATCAAAGTGACTAAAATGTTCTAGAACAAACCGTTCAGAATGCAGTGTCAAGAGAGTTCTGTCAACAAAACCAATGCAGACCACACACAAACTTTTACAACTAGTTTTATCTACATGTGACCTAGAAACTCTGAACTCCTTTAACTACAATTAGGTTGTATAACTTTATATTGTCCTGTACCTCACAAGACCTGTGTATTTGAAGGACAGCAGTTCTGTTAACCAGAAGTGAGTTAATGGTTTATTATTGAAACACATATTCAAATAATAAGGTTTTCCTTGCAACTAAAACTCCAGAAATACCAAATGAAATTCAACACAGAGAGTCCCGTTTCCAACGGTTTATCTGTGTTCAGCTCTGAGGTGAAAGGGGTCAGGAGGGGTCATTGTAAAGGAGCCACACCAACACACTGGTCATTTGTCACCTTGTTCTCCCCTTGAGATTCCAAAAGGAGAGAACAGGTGCTTTGCAATGGAAAACCAGGCTTGTATGTTCATTTCTATGTAATGCATTTTTTGTAACAATGTAACTTAAGCTATATCGCAAGGTGAATTTCGTGTTTAAAGTTATTGTATAACTATATAGTAGGTAGGGGAAAATTCAAAGAATATCTAAAAACTACTATCACAAATTAACCATTCACCTGCAAAACTTTCTGTTGAAACATAACAGCATGAACAGCCATTTCTTACAAACTATTGCAAGCAATAGATCTAAATGGTCACTAAAAACAGAATCAATGTAACCGGGTGCCGTTGTTGGCTTGATGTGAGACCCGACAGAGATCATAATTATCTATAGCCATTTTCCCTTAGCCACAGATTTACTTATGCTTATGACAACAAGCATTATCTAATTACTGCCTCGTATTAGTCACATTTGGTTGTTACAAAATGGGAGAAATTAAAAAAAAAAACCTGTCTGTCCTCATAACACCGACTTTCTCAAAGTACTCGGGCAGCTAGTCTAACTATATTACCTAAAAATACAAAATATTGTGGAAAAACATCATCATAATTTTTATTAGCACCTGAAACAAAGGCCTCTGCAATGCCAAGGACATTTGGAGCAAGATAACAATGATGCGACACAGATTACTCGAGCAAAATGCCGTTTTTCGACATACTGTGACCCCTGTCGTTTACAGAAGCGCTATGGGAACCAACTGCGCACTTAGAATAACAGTAACCTTGTGATCACCTTGCAAAAAATCTGAGCGCTTTTATGTTTATAACTAATTGCACATATAAGACCACAGAAGCAGACATGACATGAGCGAGTATTCAGATTTATTTTCTTGAGTATTTGCTTGCTATCTCTTCAGCTAGCTCTACTGTCACGGT
Source organism: Megalops cyprinoides (assembly GCF_013368585.1). Lineage (NCBI taxonomy): Eukaryota > Metazoa > Chordata > Actinopteri > Elopiformes > Megalopidae > Megalops > Megalops cyprinoides. Next base: position 7,018,941 of record NC_050601.1, on the reverse strand, counting down.
AGTGACGAACTCACACCCAGTAAGACGTAGCATAGCGGATCTACACGGGGACACGGTGACCTGGGATAGCCCGGTTAGCTAGCTACGTAGGAAACAGATTATTTCCTGTAAAACTTTGCACCAAGGCATCCCTGTTACCATCGACCAATGTGCTTAATACATCTTTGGTATATACGGGTGACTACTGCTGAGCTTTAAAAATAAGCTCTTGGAATTTTGACACAAAAAAATAATCACTTACCTGGAGCCGGTTGACACTCAAACAGTAGGACGCCATTTTGTTCACTGACAAAGATGTGTCGCATCATGGTGACGTCAGCCATTGTATATGTAGACTGTGGGAGCTCGTTGTCCTAAAAGAAACATAAAATCGTGTGTACGCGTTTGTTTAAGAGCTTAATTATTAACAGAAATGTTTTCAAAGCCTACATGTGTGTGCTGTGTTTAAATGAAGTGCTTCATTTTGTGTCATAAAATACCATACAGATTAAATAAATCAAATCACGTGGTTATTTCTTACACTACAGGTGCCAGGATAGTGGCAACGTGGTCGTGCGCCCGGTAGGAGAACGTCTATAAAACCTCCACAGCAGCGCTCGAGGAACGGACTCGTGGTTGATGCAGGCTAATGTGATTTGTGTCAAAATTTAAAGACAAAAATGCTAAAGATGGGGAGAACATCATTAACAACGGAGAATGAAAACCAATGCAAACAGTCAAGGCGCGCGCCTATGGCCAAGGCAGCGATTTTCAGATTTTAATCAAATATATTGAAATGCTGTTTAAAACACAAACGTCATCTATATCCATTAGTTTTATACTTAAGAATAAACAGCTTGTAGGAATTATACATACATACATGATGAAGGATTCTTTTTCCTGGGTGCACGTATATGGCGAAATATTTTAGCCTACTTTTAAAAAATTGAAAAGGGTTTCATGAAAAGGTGCAATGACGTTTTAAATGTTGCCTACTGATGCTTTAACAACACGGTGCTTTTAAAGTAAGTAAATCATGCTGAAATGTGTGTCTAGATAACTATCAGGGTTTTACATCACTGACCATTTTCACATTTTTGTTGACAAGACAGCCTATTTACTGCATTGAGGTTTCCGTTTCAAATAACAGGTTGTTAAGGGTTCACAAAGCAACGTAAACTCATTTTTGTGTTGTGTGTTGATCTACTGATCCCATAATATTGGCAAACGGTTTCAGGATTACGTGTCATTCACAAGATCTTCTTGATTTTGAAAAGGATATTATCCAGCCTACCAAACTTCATGAAACCGACCACTCCAAGTAACTATAGTGCGCATGTTCTTAGAACCTCAAAGTGGGATTAACGTCGTTCATCACTGAATAAACTGTGTGTTAAGTAAAAACGGTTTGTTTAAAGGCGGTACAGAACAGCTCTCGTTAAGTGTCGTTGTATATGAATACATATGAATTGTGTTATTGGTTAGGGCAGAGTCCGAAGGTGAAAGTTCATAGGCCAAAGTTGAACGTGCTAAACAAACTACGCATGCGTACCGGTGTCGCGGCTTTAGTCACTATTCAAAATGGCGAAACATCACCCTGACTTGATCTTTTGTAGAAAACAAGCTGGTGTAGGTGAGATGTATAATATATTTAAAGAACACATCAGTGTATTTCGTTTTGCTAAAATATTGTGCGATGTAAAATTTGAAACAACTTAGGGCATGGGAGAGAAGATTGTGGATTTGTATTGCCGTTAACGGCTGGTATGTGGAGGAGCGAAGAACCCTTCAATAGAACTGACCTGGTTAATAAGAATTCATCTTCACGAACCTCCTTCAAAAAGATGAACCAAGCCATATTACACAAGACAGCTAGCTGGCGTAATAAAGTGATTCCAAAGCACATAGCCAAACCAGTGCTGGCTAGCTTCCTCTAGTTGTATTAATGGTAAAAAGTAATTTAACGAAAATAAATTAACTCGCATCATTTTGGACGGTATTTTGCAGTTTATCTTAAGCTGTAAGCAAAGATCGTCTGTAGCAACATTGCAGAATACTTAATGGTATAGCTGCAGTGCATAGCTAATTATGTTGTAGCTACCTAATGTATTGTTTGTTGACAACTTGTTCTGTTATTACTTTTCAGCCATTGGCCGATTATGTGAAAAATGTAAGTTGTTCAACCCATAATCATCTTAAATTAACTTGGGATAGAATTTCTATGTTTACCCTCTGGCTCCAAATATACATTACTGCCATTTTTTCATTGATGGGCTTTCTACACACAGAGTGGTGTAATTTTGCAATGCATGTGTACGCAGCCTCATCATAAGCTTGAGGCTTTGTGGGATTCAGTTACCTTATGTCCCAGACGTCTTGCTTTGAGAGTTTATGTGTGAATGAAAACAGCATTTTTTTATTCTGTCTTGTGGGGAAAAAAGAGTACTCTACTTAAGATGCAACATAACACCCCTCAGTCAGTGTCCGTGCCTAGAAATGACCACTTCCAACCCCCATTTCGCACCCTTGGCTCCTTCCTTCTGTTCTCAGGTGACGGAAAGTGTGTCATTTGCGACTCGTACGTGAGGCCCTGCACGCTGGTGCGCATCTGTGACGAGTGCAACTACGGCTCCTACCAGGGTCGCTGCGTCATCTGCGGAGGGCCGGGAGTCTCTGATGCCTACTACTGCAAGGAGTGCACCATCCAGGAGAAAGACGTCAGTGCTGATCCCTTGTGTTCCGCTCATCCCACATCAGTCTTGTCTTTGTAATCTTCATGGTTGTAACACATGACTGTGTCTGCCGATTCTTCAGTTTTCTTACAAGTTAACCTGCTGTAGCACTTTGTCCTGTGTGTGTTTTTGTGGTGGGTTTTTTCTTATAAGGAAGATATCGCTCCTTTGTTAATACTATTGTTCTGTATTAATGTGCTTAATTCCACAAGCATATTACCAGTCTTGTATTCAGTTAGTCAACTTCAGGTAACTGTATCAAAGGGCCTACGTTTTAGTATTAGGTAAACACAGAAACATCCCAAAATATATTTACCACTGGCTGCTGCTAAGGTATCAATGGGGGAGACAGAAAATATTATAATGATCAGTAATCTATTCAGTAAGTCAGTCTTCCAGACAACAGGTACATATATGGCAGGGCATACATTTTTACCATTCTGCAAAGTTATGGGGCTTTTACTAGAAATGTGCCATATAAAACGACCACTGGTTGCTGCTGTTGCTTCTGATGGGTGATCTTTACTTAAATTAGCATGCATATAAATGGAAAAACAGGTTCAGGATGACCGACAATTTAAAGGTAAGGGCCCTGTCTCCCCTATTGCTCATTGACAGGCTACAGTGTCAGAGCACCTGCATACTTTCTTTAGAGTGAAGTACTTAACCGCCTGATTCAATTAAATATTGTCATGATTGAACCACTTGAGCTTTCCTCTCCATTTTGGGGGGCATTGGTGGTTTAAAGAGAACTTTGAAAACAGCGTTACTGTCATCATCCAGGGCTGGGGTACCCAGGATGTGCAGTGTTACATCCAGTTTGACATTTACCATTTTGTTCTGCCCTCAGCGGGATGGTTGTCCCAAGATTGTAAACCTTGGCAGCTCCAAAACAGATCTCTTCTATGAACGGAAAAAGTATGGCTTCAAGAAGAGGTGATGTGTTGGAAGTGAAGCTGGATCATCAAACACAACAGCTCTATTTCTGCAGTCTGACCACATCCAGAATTCAAATGGACTGATGTAGATGTGAATGAATGGGGAGCCAAAAACAAAGACTATAACTGCTGTACCCTCTTCATTACATTCATAGTGCAAACACCGCCACAGTCTGCTCCCTGTTGTACAAAATTTCAGTGTTTTTCTGCACACGGGATTTGACAGTATAAATAAATTTGTGTTGGAAGAATTGTCTCCATTTACCTGCTTGTGTGTTTGTGTTTTAATGCAAATGAAGGAATGGCAGTAAACTGACAGCTGTAGACTGTAAGAGGATCATTTAGAAGGTTTAGAAATTGCGGAGGACCTCAGATAAATATCTGGCCTTCCACACAGCTAACTAAAACCATGTTACAACGTAAAAAAATATAGAGCAACCTTAGTAGAATCGTGCAGAGGAACAACATTACCCAGGATGCCTGCCAAAGCCTGGTTATGCTCAGCCTTCACGTAACTTGCTGACTGGCCACTCTTGCCAACCAATACACTGCTAGCTCTTTGCTTCCTTAACCAATAGGAGTTCTGTTGCTATCATGGCTAGTATTTTTAGAAAAAGGTACAGGACTCCCATCACAACGGAAATATTCTGACGCGAAAGAAACTAGACACAGTTATCGCTCCTGTTTTAATTGGTGATTATAAATGATTACTATGAAAAGTAACTGAAAACCTTTAGCTCAGTTCACATCTAAAGGGGTTACAATCATATACTAATGGCAGAAAGTGAAAAATGCATATAATATGTTCAGATTGTTGTATATCAATTACAAAAGTTACATTTAGGTAGCATAAACGTCTACTACAGAAAATATTTCTATACAAATTATGCATATAGATTAATCTGTATAATTAGTCGACTCAGTCTTTGCAGTATTTTATGTCAATATATTTTCATTGCCTGTCCAATGCAAAAGGTTATTGGAGAAAGCACGGAAAAGAAGTCCCAGCCTGAAAATACGTCAGAGCGGGCGGTGCGGGCAATAGAAGCTGGTATAAATGCGCAAGGTTGTCAAACAGTAAAGTTTGCTTTGGGTTGCATCTACCCTCCGTAGGTTGTTGATACGGAGGCCCGTTTCTACCATAAATGAATATACAATAAAATAAAACAAAAGACATTAGCACTGTCTATAAGCAGCTAATTTCCAAAGCCATATAGGTTGCCACTCCACTTACATTTACGGGACTTAAAAGCGCAGGAACAGAACACAAGCTTGGCATCAGTAAGTATACATAGCATCCGCGTATAAACATGTATGGCATTTTACATACATTTTATATATCAGCGGTAAACCGTGCCTTTCCCTACAGTCAAGTTTATATAACGGATTAGGAGGAATGCTTGATATATTTTTTGACTCTTAGTGTCGAACGTAGCCAGGCTGTGTAATTGGTGCTGTCATCCATTTTAGAGGCTGATGTTTTGAAAATGCCATTTTAACTTCATTTTAAATGGATGATTTAATCATTGTAATGATTGGGCTTAATATACTTTGCAAGTTTTTGCACAACTATTCGTTAACTGTAATGCATTTCTCTCAGTTGTTTTCATGGAATGAAAATGTCCTTGGTGCATATTTTATATTTTAAATATAGCTGTGTTTTCATTGTTGTCTTCACCAGATATGTGTGAAACCATTTTGAGGCTAGCAAACTGTGGCCTTTCATACAATGTATATTGTAAATCTTATGGATTGTTTCCAAACGGTGTGTGCCTCGAGTATGTTATGGCGTAAGGTGTTACCAATATTGGGTGAATTCATTATCATATAGGACAAAGATGCAAAGTACGTAACTACAGTATTCGTTTAACTGGCTAATTTCTATGCGAAAAAGACTCACGTACTTATAGTTCTGAAATAATCCAGAAATTGTATACATGCATAAATAATTTTTGGTCTACATGCATAAATAATGTGTGGCTGTTTTTCCCCCAATATAGACGTAGCCAGCTACGTGTTCCCCACCCCCTCTATCCAGCACGCATGAAAACAACTTCAAATCCATTCCATTTAATAGCAGTTACATTTTCAACATAGCCATCCCAGAACATCTCAATTGCGATATTACTCCCAGTCTTGCCCTTCGGCTACTACAGCACACAAATTGATATTTTTAACTCAAAATTCTAATAGGCCGTGCACCTCATCATGGGGCTACTGTTTACCATGTCGTTACGCTGCCAATTCAAGATAAAATCAAGGGATACTATTGTATCCAGCGTAGTTGTTCATTTTTTCTGCGTTTTATAGGACTTCCTGTTGAAAAAGACACATTAATTCAAGTCGCATCTAAAAATGCAAATTCTATTTCAGCCTAGGGCACCATGTTATGAGGAAATAAATCCACATGTCTGCTTGTTCAGCTCAGCTGGGTGGGTCAAGGGTTGGACAAATGTGAGTTTCATTATTGTAGTTTTGTTACTCTTTAATTTGCCATTTCTAATGTTGAAGCTAGAGTATGTATTTTACGTTAACCACGACATTGACGGAGTGACATTGAATGACATTGGACGAAATGAATCTACTGAGAACACGGCAGCGTTTTCTCTCCAAACGACATTTGCTAGCTTTATACATTTGCGTATGCATGCAATCTTTGTAGCTGTCAGTTTTCGAAACTGCAGTGTTTAGATAGTGAAGCCAATGATAGCTAATTACTAGCCACCATTTCGACACTTGGCACTTAGACTTTATGCCACAGTGTTTGATTACGATTTGGTCCTTATTCCCATGATCACAAAGAATAAAACAAATATGCGACACAGGCTGAATAAGAAACTGGATACATGGGATAGGTTTTAACGTCGGCTAGCTAAGTTACCTTCCTAACCAGCAACCTGGCTAACTAGTAGTATCTGTCACGATTGCCCGTTTCAATGTGAGTAGCTAGCCATATGGCTGGTAACCACTTCAGTCGTCTTTTTACCAGCTAATTACATGGTGCATCGGATAAAACGAAGTAAATACTTCGATTTAATTTGATTATGACAATTAAGCTTAGCTGGCGAGGTCTCTCCCATGTCATTCCGCTTCAGCACACCAACGTTCGCTAACTAGCTAGGTAACTTTAGCTAGCTAGCTTGCTTGCTTGCTGGTTCGTTCGCTTGGACAAACAATGTCACCTTTCAGTGCAGTGACCGACCACGAATTCCTCTTTTTGTTACGATTTTAGCCTCTTTGCTACAGATTTACGATATGGTGTCAGTTTCTCATTACAGCAAAGCATGTTAGTGTGAAAATTTGGTCTGCTAATTGCATTCGCACCAAAAAACACCAACGTTCCTGTCAATGAGATGGCTTTTGTTTTGATTATGCGGAGGCGGACGCCTCCGCTGTGCACGCGTAGTGATGACGTAAATCACGGTAACTCCTCGATGTATTTTGGGAAATGTAGTTACAACCGGGTTGCCCGAGCGACTGCCATTTTATGTGTACATATCTGCAAGGGAAGAGGGATGTGCTGAAAAGGAGAAGCATCCAGCAGCGGATATCCACTCCAGTTTCACCCTCCCTCTGTCCTCCATCTCTCCCTGCCCATGTAATCTTCAAGTGTTGAGCCTTTGGCAGTAGGGAACGCCAGGGGATTTCAGATTATCAAGGATTTCTGCCTTTCATATAGCAGCTGTAACACCCCCCCCCCCCCCCCCCCCCAACCAACACACACACACACACACAGAACCAAACCCACTCCATGTTCTCGTATGCTCACTCCATCTCTCACTTCCCGAATCAGTTTAATGCCCTGATATTTCATGCTTCTCTGTCCTCTTTAGTTTGTGGCATTCATCCCCCAAGATGTGTGACATTTACTTTTATGTTTTTTCTTTTTTTTTTTTTTAGATTTTTGAGAGGAGAGGAGAGATGGACATTTGACATCATTGACAGGCTTAACAAATTGTGACGCCCAGCTTGCAGCAGCTGTTACCCTTCTCACAACAGGTTGGACCACTGTTTGTTTTTTTTGTTTTTTTTTCCTTCCTTCAGGTTATTTACACCCTCTCCATTTTGTCTTTAATTTGAAATTGAAGAAGGATAGGGAAGGGACAAACAGTTTTTTCCCACTGCCACAACTGTTCTCTGTTGTGTCAGAGTTTACTGGCTTTACCAGCAAGAACCTAGAAAAAGTCCAAACCAAGGTACCTTTATCTGCAAACTGTAGTGTGGACAAAGTCGACACATTGGCAGAACATAAGAAAACCAGGCTTAAGTGTTACCTTGCTGTTGATCAGTCTCACCTTGTGTTGCACTGCGGACTAACCAGGTCACCTCTGTCCACCACAGCCATGCACTTGGAGGTCAAAGTAGCCCTGAACTTCATTGTGTCGTACTTGTACAACAAACTTCCCCGCCGCCGCGCAGACCTGTTTGGGGAGGAGCTGGAACGGCTTCTGGTGTCGCGCTTTGAGGGTCACTGGTACCCCGAGGCCCCTCTGCGGGGGTCCGCCTTCCGCTGCCTCCACCTGGGAGCCCCCCGGGATCCCGTGGTGGAACTGGCGGCTCGGAGGAGCGGCCTGGACACGGAAGAAGTGCGAGCGAACGTGCCCCCAGAGCTGAGCGTGTGGATCGATCCTTATGAAGTGTCCTATCAGATTGGGGAGAAAGGGGCGGTGAAAGTGCTGTATCTGGAGGATCCACCTGGCCTGGGTGGTGACGGGGAGAGAGCTGAGGGTGTTAGCGGGGGTAGCAAAGGAGAAATGGAAGTAGAGGAGGGCAAAAGTTTGGGGTTCAACCCAGAGGCTCAGGTGTTTGTGCCAATCGGGGGCCAGGTATCTCCAGTCCTTCTGCCTTCCCTTTCCAGTTCTCCCACACCCCTCTCTGCTGCATCTTGCCCAGGCTTATTTGGGTACCCAGCCCCCAGCACCCCAACCAATCCAACTACCCATTCCTCCAACACCTCAACACCCTCCCCCCCAAGCTCTGGCCTTGCCTATTTACCCTCTCAGCAGCAGCCTCCAGTGCCCCCCAACTCACGCCCACCCCCGCAGCCGATCACCTTTACAACTGCCAGTTTTGCTGCCACTAAGTTTGGTTCCACTAAAATGAAGAAGTGCGGCAGTTCAGGATCAGCGGGGGGATCGGGAGTTGGGGTACCCCCCCAGCAGAGAATGCTGTCCCGCTCCCCTACTACCAGTTCCCCTCCAGGGCTGCTGAAGCACAAGCCCCTCTCCCTCTCCCTGCATTCTCTGGGAAGTCAAATCCCTAGTCAGCTCTCCCCCAATGCCAAAGAGTTTGTCTACCCAGCCTCCCCAGGTGCCCTCTATTTTGATACAGATGCCCCACCCTTACCACCACATGCCAGTCCTTTCCAGCCACCACACCCTCACCCTGCTCACCCACACTCCCACCCCTCCTTTGACCCTTTCTCCAGTCCCCCACCAGGCCCTGCTGTGGGAATCATTGGTGGCAGTGGTGGGATTTCCTACATGGAAAAGCCACCATTTGTGGAGGGGCTGGGAGGGTATAACCTGCAGTACCCTAGTCAGGCCTTCCAGCCTGTGGTGCTGGCCAACTAACACCTGCATTCATTCATTGAATACATTGTTGGAGTGATGGACTGATGCTGAATCATTTCCTTCTGAGGACTTTTTTTGTAACCTTGTTCTTACTAATATTACAGCTTAGAAATCGTATTATTACTACCACTGTCATATGTTGTGATGATTGCCATTTCTGTTAACGTTCTTGTACTACTATTTTGGAAGGATTTGAGTTTCTCTTTAGCCTGGGGAGTAACCAGCCTCCTGTTGCACAGTACATTTTTGCATTGAATGTCAAACTGTTTAAATGTTAACCTTTGATGGTGTACCCCCCTTGGGTTTTGATGCTAGACCAGACACTTTCTCCCCATGGCAAAACAGTATGAAATAATCTAGCTTGCACTGTTCTTAAATGCTGTGAAAAAAAAGACCCAAAAACTCAGATGATGGTGGATGGATTTTAGGCGATGGTTATATTTCCATGTGCTGCCTGTACTCAGCCCTTGGTCAACAACTCACAGCAGACCTGTGCTGACACTGTAAAGCAGTCAGCAGTTCTGCAGTGTTTTGCGTTCTGCTGTGTGACTTATGAACTTGACACTCAAGAACCCAGGCATTTTAAAGCTGGATTAATACAATAGCTCTATCGAGGCATTGACCCTAGGGTAGAGTACAGCTGACACCCATGATTGGTGTGTACCCCGCTGCTGGGAAGGGGCCGCTTTTGTCTGTCTGAAGTGTACTCAAATTGTGCAAAATGAACTTTACTTGAGGGGGAGAATGTGGAGGAGTCTACGGAGGGCCAGTGGTGTGAGG